>NW_028151544.1:10000-59202 GCF_964638095.1 Poromitra crassiceps | reverse complement strand
GCATGCGTGTAAACAACGCGACTCTATTGTCTGTACAAGTGAGAACACAAACACATGGGCTACCAAAATATATTCCCCTGCTGCATGTCTTGATGAGATCGGCAAAAAATTGGATAGACTGGATTGCTTCCCGCAGCAGCAATGCCTTTTTTCCCCACACTGCTCGATAGACAGGTAGGAGATTAACAGCCTCTGACTGGCAGGGGCTCAAAACTACGATATAACAACTTTTTATTCATTGGTCATTCATTGTGATATAAATTAGTGACATTTTCCCCCAAATACTCATGGTTCTGTGCTGTTGGTATTTGGTAGCCTATCTGATGCCTGCAGTGCAGCGCATCAAATGAGCCGCGTCAATTAACGCGTCAATCTCTCTCTCTCTCTCTCTGGAGGCCCACGCAACTGTCTAATTTACTGCGGTCGGATTTTTGGGAGGTCGGATTTATGATATTAAAATAATAGGGCGGATCTTTGGGTAGTCTAACTCATGAGTGGTCGAACTATTGAGAGGTCGGACGGAAGACTATGACCCCCAAATCATCTGCTATTCTCTGTGATGCGCAAAATGCCACTTGTCCCAGCGCCACAGTGATTTATGCAGGATTAACTCTGGAACTTATTCAGAGGCGTGCAGGCTTGGTGAGGGCGTTATCATCCACACAACCAATCAGTGTCGCTCCTTTCATTCCCTCCAATTCATTTGCGCAAATGTCATATGGTTGTCCACGTGCATTAGACGTTTTGTTCTTATACGTAGGCTAGAACATACACATGTAAAAATATTTGTTTCTTTAACACATTCACTGCCAGCCGTTTTTTTTTTACTGTAGGTAGCTTCTGCCAAGGTTTTTTTTTGAGGATTCTGGCTCATCTTTCAACAGCCGAGGATTATTTTCTGCTAAGATTTTGTGAACACAAAATATCTCAAAAGAACTAATAGAATGTGTGCTTTCTCTGTCTAAAAGAGTTAGTTTGTAGAGTTAGTAGTTATGTAGGCATTAGCACTTGAATACAGCATGGTTTCAGCGTCTGAAAATTTAAGCTGAGAAAAATGCCTTTTTGTGAAATTCGATAGAACAGTCACTTTAACCATTCATTTTTGGCATCAGTAAGACGTCAGACATCTAAACAATAGTTTTGAACAGTAATTTCCTCCATAACAGCAGGAAACCCCCCTCTCCTTCAAACTCCTCCCTCCGTGTGTGTTCTCCTCCTGCCTCCCTGGCTCTGCAGCGGGCATGTTACAAGCGAGTTGCTGCTGCTGCTGCCTGTCTGCTGGCGGCCGCTCTTTGGGCGAGTCTGGAGTTTTTAAGACTGTCAGGATCGGAGTTAGACATGTGGATCTATTCGCGGGTAGTTGAGGGCCAAGGCAAACTTGGTAAGTCTTGAGAAGTAGGGAGGTTGTGGACTTGATAGCTAGGTCTGCACTTGTTCGAGGTTGGGAACGGTTGCAGAGATTGACGTGATATAAGTTTAGCTTATGAATCACTAGAGAGGACCTGCAGGAACGGGCCTTTATAGACCCGAATATGACATCATCAGTGATCGATGACATCACCAGCGAAAGGCATGATTGAGACACTTAAGAATCATGACATCATCACCGTCTGCGACATCATCAGTGATCGATGACATCACCAGCGAAAGGCATGATTGAGACACTTAAGAATCATGACATCATCACCGTCTGCGACATCATCAGTGATCGATGACATCACAGTAGGAAAGATGACATCATCTAACAGTACCCCCCCTCAACGGGCGCCACCCGGCGCCCGATCAGACGCAAGGAAATCCCGAATAAGCGCAGCGTCAAGGATGAACCGGCGGGGAACCCAACTGCGTTCCTCGGGGCCGCACCCCTCCCAATCCACCAGATATTGAAACCCACGACCCCTGCGTCGCCTGTCCAACAGCCGCCGGACCGTGTAGGCAGGGTGGTCGTTGATTAACCGAGGCGGCGGGGGGGCCGCCGCGGGGGGGCACAAGGGACTAGAGTGCACCGGCTTGACCTGGGATACGTGGAAGGTATGGTTGATGCGACGGAGAGATGCAGGTAGAACCAAGCGGACAGCCGCAGGGTTCACAACCCGCTCAATAGCAAAAGGCCCGATAAAACGGGGTGCAAGCTTCCTTGACTCAACCTTCAAGGGAACGTTCCGAGACGAGAGCCACACCCTCTGACCCGGCGCATAGGCTGGGGCCGGTGTGCGGCGGCGGTTAGCCTGGACTTGCGTCTTGGCAGAGGAACGTAATAGCGATGCGCGAGCCCTCTTCCACGTGCGACGGCAACGGCGCAAATGTGCCTGCATGGAAGGCACCGCAACCTCCTCCTCCTGGGAGGGGAACAAGGGGGGCTGAAAACCGAAGCAGCATTCAAAGGGAGACATGCCGGAAGAGGCGTTGGGGTGCGTGTTGTGGGCGTACTCAACCCACGGCAACTGGGAACTCCAGTGGGAGGGGTCAGCAGCTGTGGTGCAACGCAGCATGGTCTCCAATTCCTGGTTGACCCTCTCGGCTTGGCCATTAGTCTGCGGGTGATAACCCGACGAGAGGCTGACAGTCGTGCCAAGAGCCAAACAGAAGGCCTTCCAAACCTGAGAAATGAACTGGGGCCCCCGATCGGACACAATGTCAGACGGAATGCCATGTGCCCGGTATACGTGTAAAACCAAGAGGTCCGCCGTCTCCTTGGAGGACGGGAGCTTAGGAAGTGGGATAAAATGAGCCCACTTAGAGAATCGGTCAATGACGGTCAAGATGACGGTGTTCCCATCGGATGGAGGGAGTCCGGTTATAAAGTCCATGGCCATATGAGACCAAGGGCGACGAGGTATAGGAAGGGGGCGAAGAAGGCCTGACGAAGGTTTAGTCAAAGTCTTGTTTCGGGCACAGACCGGACAAGCGGCGACGAACTCCCTAGTATCCCCCTCCATGGCGGGCCACCAGAAGCGCCTGCGGATGAAGGCAAGGGTCCGTCTAACCCCAGGGTGACAAGTAAGCCGCGTCGAGTGGCCCCACAGAAGAACCTCAGAACGGGCGGAGTCAGGGACGAATAGACGTCCCGGCGGAACGCCCTTTGGGTCAGGCTGGCCCTGTTGGGCTAGACGGACACGCGATTCAATCTCCCACGTTACCGTGGCCACAAAACAGGTCGCAGGCAACACCGGTTCGGGCTCAGCCCGTAAGTCAGCAGAGAACTGGCGGGACAGGGCGTCTGGCTTGACGTTCTTAGAACCGGGTCGGTAAGTTAAGGTGAAGTTGAACCTCCCGAAAACAAGCTCCACCTGGCTTGCCGAGAATTCAATCTCTTAGCAGCCTGGATGTAGGCCAGGTTCTTGTGGTCCGTCCACACGACGAACGGGAGCTTGGAACCCTCCAGCCAATGGCGCCACTCCTCAAGAGCTGACTTAACTGCCAGCAGCTCACGGTCGCCGACGTTATAATTGGCTTCAGCGGGTGAAAGCTTACACGAGAAAAAGGCGCAAGGATGGACCTTATGATCCCCAGGAGAGCGTTGAGAGAGAACAGCCCCAATTCCAGTCTCCGAGGCATCAACCTCAACGATGAACTGCAGTTCTGGGTCAGGTTGGGAGAGCACGGGAGCTGTAGAGAAACGGCGTTTGAGCTCGCGAAAAGCAGTCTTGGCCTGGGGGGGTCCACCGAAATGGAGTAGAGGTGGAGGTGAGGGCGGTAAGCGGGGAAGCCACACGGCCGTAGTTGCGGATAAACCGTCGATAGAAATTGGCAAACCCAAGGAACCGTTGAAGCTGTTTCAAGGTGGAGGGTTCAGGCCAATCCGCCACAGCCGCGACCTTGGCGGGATCCATGTGTAACTCACCTTCGGCAATCACATACCCGAGGAAGGACACAGTGGAAGCATGAAATTCACACTTCTCAGCCTTGACGAAGAGGCTGTTCTCCAACAGCCGTTGGAGCACTAGGCGGACATGCTGTTGATGGTCGTCAAAATCCTGAGAGAAGATGAGGATGTCATCCAAGTAGACAAAAACGAAGAGGCCGATCATATCCCTCAGAATGTCATTTATGAGAGCCTGGAAGACGGCGGGGGCGTTAGTAAGCCCGAATGGCATAACCAGGTACTCAAAATGGCCAAGGGAAGTGTTGAAGGCCGTCTTCCACTCGTCCCCCTCCCTAATGCGGACAAGGTGGTAGGCATTCCTTAGATCAAGTTTGGAGAATATCTTGGAGCCATGAAGGGGAGGGAAGGCAGAGCTAATGAGTGGCAGGGGGTATGTGTTCTTCACCGTGATGTCGTTCAACCCTCGGAAATCAATACATGGTCTGAGGGTCCCATCCTTCTTGCCCACAAAGAAAAACCCAGCAGCCACCGGAGACGACGAGGGCCTAATGATGCCCGCAGCCAAGGAGTCACGGATGTAGGTCCTCATGGATTCCTGCTCAGGGCGGGAGAGGTTGTATAGCCGGCTCCGGGGAAAGGTTGCCCCGGCCTTAAGGTCAACAGGGCAATCAAAAGGTCGGTGGGGTGGGAGGGACAGGGTATGCTCCTTCCCGAACACCGGGGCCAAATCATGGTAAACCATGGGAACAGACGACAGGTCCGGAGGAGCCGCAGCCGACACCGGTGCAGGGGAAGCCGGAGTGAGCGCGGCGACCAGGCAATTGGCATGGCAATAGGGGCTCCACGAAACCACCTTGCCCTTGCCAGGGGACCAGTGGAGGAAGGGTTTGTGGAGGTCTAACCAGGGGCGGCCGAGGACCACGGGAGTACTGGGACAGTCGGTCACGTGGAAGTGAATCGTTTCCCGATGGTTCCCAGAAAAGCGAAGGTCAACTGGCATGGTTCTTTCAGTAATATGGGCGAAGCGCTGACCCCCGAGGGTTATGGCCTCAAGGGCGGGGGAAAGCGGGACGGTTCCCATGTCCAGTCAAGTAACAATACCGTGGTCCAAGAAGCACCCCTCTGCCCCCGAGTCGACGAAGGCCGGGAGAACAAGGGGCTGACCCCGCCACGAGAGGGTGCAATCAAACGACGATACGGGCAGAGAGGCGCAGTCGGTCTGGCTCAGTAGCATCTGCCCTATGGCTACTGAGCCTAGTCTTTTGGCGTCTTGCGTCCTTACCGGAGGTTGGGGCAGTCCTCGACCATATGGTCTGGCAAACCACAGTAATGGCAGAGGTTGTCGCGGATACGGCGTTGTCTCTCCTCAGGGGAGACGTGCTCCCTGCCCGATCGAGAGGGGGGGGGCAGCGGCAAGGGCCGCGGTAGCGGAGGGGGCAGGGTGAGGAACGGTATCTGCGGTGCGGTTGGGCGTCTCTTGGCCCGGCCGAGCTCCCCCGGCCGGGATCAAGGACCTGAGCCTTTCGACCTCGGCCCAAACTTGGCTCAAACTCAGAGCCTCAGCCTGTCCCAAGTCGACCTCCAGGCCCCCTAGGATCCCTCCAACCCTGGCGCTAGGGGTGACCTCACCCAGTTCCAAGGATCTTAGGTTCTCCCACTCTGACGCAACGTCCATAGCAGTCTCCAGTGTGGGGGGTTTGGAACGACGGAGGTTAAATGATTCATACTGTCAGGATCGGAGTTAGACATGTGGATCTATTCGCGGGTAGTTGAGGGCCAAGGCAAACTTGGTAAGTCTTGAGAAGTAGGGAGGTTGTGGACTTGATAGCTAGGTCTGCACTTGTTCGAGGTTGGGAACGGTTGCAGAGATTGACGTGATATAAGTTTAGCTTATGAATCACTAGAGAGGACCTGCAGGAACGGGCCTTTATAGACCCGAATATGACATCATCAGTGATCGATGACATCACCAGCGAAAGGCATGATTGAGACACTTAAGAATCATGACATCATCACCGTCTGCGACATCATCAGTGATCGATGACATCACCAGCGAAAGGCATGATTGAGACACTTAAGAATCATGACATCATCACCGTCTGCGACATCATCAGTGATCGATGACATCACAGTAGGAAAGATGACATCATCTAACAAAGACGAGATATCTCGTCAACGGCAGTGAACGTGTTAATAGGCAGGGATGTGTGAGAATTTAATTCTAGCCTATTTCAACATTGTCAAAATTGTCCCAAGTGCCAGGTTCATCTTAACTCATTGAGTGCCAATGACGACAATCGTCGTCATTTCGTTTACTAACGTAGAGTGCCAATGACGACGATTGTCGTCAATTGCGTTTTTTGACGGTGGGACGTGGATCAATGCCTAATACATCTCCTGTAAAATTTTGGGGCATGTTGAATGTGTATAACCTATTTTACCGACCCATTAGGTGGCGACAGTGCTCTCCAGATTAGAGAAAGTTGAGTAAAAACAGCAGCAGAAAAAGCCGTGATGAAACCCATTCTCATGAGAATGGCTTGGCTTTTCGCTGTCGCGCTGGGAGCCGGCGCACAACGGTGGGGGGCTCCGAAAATAGTAGATACTTTCCTGCCGACTGGCCAAGTACAGGAGGACGCTTTGCGGTGGTGGTTTTAGCGCAACCTATGTGGGGTTTGGCATAACCTTCGTTATTTCGAATCCCACATAGGTTACGCCAAACCCCACATAGGTTACACTAAAACCACCACCGCAAAGCGTCCTCCTGTACTTGGCCAGTCGGCAGGAAAGTATCGCGGGACTTCACGAGACTTGGTGACCGAGATCACGTTTGAGGTAATTTGATCCCTGTGCGACTCCAGGAAACAGCCTTTGGCGAAATATCACTGTGGTGGTTCTTGAGGGATCAGATTATGACGATATTTGGCGAAAACGGGAATAAAAATAGCTATTTAGATGCAGGAAAGACAGGATCACACTTGGCCCCAAGTCAGCTCCATTTTACAACTGACTTGGACGCTATTGATCTCAAAACAACGCTAGGACGGCCAGAAACGCCGCAGAGATCGCTGCGTGAGTGGCCAAATCATAATTAATGCCAGGAGATGGGTCCAGGTTAAAAAAAAACGAAATTCTCCTTTAAGTTAACGATAACTCGCAACCTAGCGTGCTGGTCCACAGACGCTAATCTGATTGGCCACTGGGAGCCTGGGGCGGGCTCTCCCTCAGCGGCCAATGGGAACTGTTAGTTCTGAATATATTATAGAAACAGACCATTCTTGGGAAGCGACGAGATGAGGAAGTGAGAACTCCGTCACAACAAACGGGGTTGCTATATTTTCGACAAATTAATCCAGAATCATGTTTTATGGACCAGAGACACACGTTTTTAAGAGGTTACAGCTGCACGAATTGGGACCTTTAATGTGTTTTGTAACATGCACCTGAGCCTGGTCAAAGGAAAAATTTCTGTTGCGTTATGACAGACAATAAAGTTTTTGAATCTTGAATCTTAATCATTGGTATGAAATATTGTAACTCTGATGGTGTCAGGTATGAAGGTCACTCTAGTCTACACCAGGGGTTTTCAAAGTGTGGGAGACTGCGCTTCCCCTCAGAGAACATATAGACAAACACCCCCTCCTCCCCACACACACACACACACACACACACACACACACACACATTTATTATTGCCATTATTACCTACTATTATTGTTCTATGCTCCACTATCCTATATTCTTATATATTTTAAAACCTCTTTATCCTGCTATTTTCAAATATCCTCTTTTAAACATTTTATACATATTTATCCACTCTGAAGGACTTTTAATTGTTTTTTTAATCATCTTTAACATCTTTATTATAACTATACGATACCCGCCCCGTGCAGTGTATCGAGTAAATGTTGAGTTCTCTGCATGTTCATCCTCTATGGACTGTGTCTGCAGCCAGGCTGGCCAGCGTGGACAGACAGTTCTCCAGCCCCATAAATCTAGTAAAATTTGTCTGAAATAGCTCCTTAACAGATACAAAAATGTGACCATATATGTGTTTGATGTACATACAAAGAACTGCCGCAATCGGATTAGTGAAACACGCATTTAAAAGGTTTTTGTTTTCCTTCTTCCTGGTTTGTGTGGGTGTGCGCGCAGGCTCTCTGCAGACAACCGCCTACGCTACTTTTGTGACTGCGCGGACATGTCCGGTGGAGGCTGTGCATTTTCTTACATTTTTTCTGTGTCACGTCAGGGGACGCGCGCCTCACACTTTTAAAACCGCTGGTCTAGACTGTTCTAGACTGTTACTAACGGAGTACTAACCGAGCCTTCCTGCAGTTCCTCACAGCTGGGATCAGTCTCTGTCGCCCCAATGATGATGTGTTGTAGGCCTCCAGGTCGAACACATCCAGAACCTCCTCTGACATCTGCAGCATGTAGGCCAGAGCTGAGCAGTGGATCTCAGATAGTTTACTCTCTGATCTGTTCTCTGACTTCAGGAACTTTTGGATCTCCTGGTGTACTGACTGGTCATTCATCTCAATCAAACAGTGGAAGATGTTGATGCTTCTTTCAGGAGAGGTTAAGAAATGTGCATATTCATCATCAGCAGTGTTCATCTTCTTCAGGTTACTGATGGCTCTCTGGATGCTTTCAGGCCTGCTCTCTGTCTGACCCAGCAGGCCTCGTAAGAGTTTCTGGCTGGACTCCAGTGAGAGGCCATGAAGGAAGCGGACAAAGAGGTCCAGGTGGCCATTTTTACTCTTCAGGGATTTGACCATGGCTCTCCTCAGGAAGACATCCAGGGATTGTTCACCATCTTCTTCTTCTCCTTCTTCTTCTTCTTTCAGGAATGTCTCCAGTACCCCCTCATCCTTGTTTGTGTGACAGTGGACCATGTAGACAGCAGCGAGAAACTCCTGAATGCTCAGATGGACAAAACAGAAGACCTTCTCCTGCTGGTACAACACACACTCCTCTTTAAAGATCTGTGTGAAGACTCCTGAGTACACTGAGGCTGCTGTGATATCAATGGCGCACTCTTTCAGGTCGGCTTCATAGAAAATCAGGTTGCCCTTCTCCAGCTGCTCAAAAGCCAGTTTTCCCAGAGAGAGAATCATCTCCCTGGTCTCTGTAGTCCAGTGTGGATCTGTCTCAGCTCTCCCATGATACTTGATGTTCTGCTGTTTGCACTGAACCAGCAGGAAGTGGATGTACATCTCAGTCAGGGTCTTGGGCAGGTCTTTTCCCTCACTGGTTTTCAACAGATCCTCCAGAACTGTAGCAGTGATCCAGCAGAAGATTGGGATGTGGCACATGATGTGAAGGGTCCGTGACGTCTTGATGTGTTTGATTATTCTTTTGGCCTGCTGCTCATCTGTGAATCTCTTCTTGAAGTACTCTTCCTTCTGTGGGTCAGTGAAGCCTCTCACCTCTGTCACCATGTCAACAAACTTTCCAGGGATCTGATTGGCTGCTGCAGGTCGTGTGGTTACCCAGAGGCGAGTGAGGGGAAGCAGATTCCCCTTGATGAGGTTTGTCAGCAGCACATCCACTGAGGTCGACTCTGTGACATCAGTCAGGATCTCGTTGTTCTTGAAGTCCAGAGGAAATCGACACTCATCCAGACCGTCAAAGATGAACACAACCTGGAACTTGTCAAAGCTGCAGATTTCTGCTTCTTTGGTGTCAGGAAAGAAGAGATGAAGAAGTTCCACCAAGCTGAACTCTTTATCTTTCAGCAGATTCAGCTCTCGGAAAGTGAACAAGAATATGAATTGTATATCGTGGTTGGTTTTGTCCTCAGCCCAGTCCAGAGTGAACTTCTGTGTTAAGACTGTTTTCCCAATCCCAGCGACTCCCTTTGTCATCAATGTTCTGGTTGGTTCGTCTCTTCCAGGTAAGGGTTTAAAGATGTCTTCACATCTGATGGTTGTTTCTGGTCTCACTGGTTTCCTGGACGCTGCTTCAATCTGTCTGACCTCATGTTCATCATTGACCTCTCCACTCCCTCCCTCTGTGAGGTAATGCTCTGTGTACATCTGATTCAGAAGTGTTGGGTTTCCTGCTTTAGCAATGCCCTCAAACAAACACTGAAACTTCTCCTTCAGACTGGATTTGTGTTTTTGTTGTGGATGTTGATGTTGAGTTTCTGAAAGAACAAATAATAAAGAACATCAGTGGGCAGATGTTTTGGTAAACATGAGAAATGTGAACATTTCCTGGTAAATGTGTATCTCCACTCCATGACATCTCTTCAGCTCATCACTGGTGAGTGGACAAACAGGTCCTGGTTGTGTGCAGCTCAGTGTGAAAGACAACTGGTGTGGTGCTGTTTTGTTTCCCAGTGTGCACCACTGTGTTCAGCATATTATATACTCACATTAACAAATTAATAATTTTACCAGATTATCCAGAGGGATTCTGCTCATTTACATTTAAATTGTGTAATTAATAGATCTTGATTGGCAAATGTTTAGATTTTCAGCAGAGTTTGGACATGCTCATGGCTTCTATCATTTTAAACTATAGCCACTATAAACCGTAAAGTTCCAACATGAAGGAGGACTAAACTCAGTTTCTTTATCTTGTGTTCTTGTTGGAATGGATTTGACATGTTCCAAACCGATGACTCAAATACATTCAGAAAAAATTTAAAGGTCCCATTCCGTGCAAAAGCTGTTTTTACTTGTAAATGCATATATACTGCTGTCATCCCTCCCTGTAATGAGTGGTCACAACCTCAGAACTGCCACAGTTGGATTTGTCCCTATCCAGCTTCCCCCTGCAGTCTCCTTCAAGCCACACCCCCAAACGCTCTGTTTCCCAGACGGGGTATCGGGACGTCACGATGGTCCTCAAGCATACTGCGCGGGTCTCTCTCACACAAGCTACCTGCACCATTTTGTCTATAGCCACAAAATTAACACTTCTAGCTGGAGCGACGCCAACTGTACGTGATCCAGCAACTGCGGAGGTGCATTCGGTAAGTCTAGGCATTTTGAGATGTCCTCTTTAGCGTAGCAACATTAAGTTAGCGATAGCGTTAGTTGTGGACACAACCTAGCGTGCTGGTCCACAGACGCTAATCTGATTGGCCGCTGGGAGCCTGGGGCGGGCTCTCCCTCAGCGGCCAATGGGAACTGTTAGTTCTGAATATATTATAGAAACTAGGGATGCACCGATTGCCATTTTCTTGGCCGATTCCGATTTCCGATTTTTGAATAGTCTGACTTGCCGATACCGATTTTTGCCGATTCCGATTTTTTTTTCTAAAAACAACAATTGACAGCTTACACAAACGTTTTTGTAACTTTGTTTAAAAATTAAGATTCATAGAACAATTCTTACATCTAATGGGGATCCAAATAAACAAATAAACAATTCTTATCATTTGCATGAAGTAGGACCTTCTCACTCAAACACATCTCAAAATAAAAGTGTTCCAGGTTAGGCTACTGGACAGAGCTTTTTTGTGCAAATACAATGAATACAAAAATTAAATTAAATCCAATAGCCTATATCCCACAGCTATCATGCATTTACTTTTCCAAAAAAAAACAGGTGCAACAGAACATCAAAATGATCCATGGACAAGGAGTTTATAGACTGGCTCCAGACCAGTCCTCTTGAGTAGAGGGGAAATGAGTTTATGAGTTACAGTAACGATCTTCAGTCTGAATATCAGGCGGAGTTTACACACAGTCCGAAGTTTGGTATGCGTATTTTTATCTGCCATCCGAAAAAATATCGTCACGCACAGAAAACGTTGCACACTTGTGAGTCCGATGCATTTTTATTATTATGTCCGTCGTTCTCATGTCGTTCTATTTGCAATACGAAACAAATAGTCTCTCCTGTATCCACGTCACGTTACAACATGACTTGACAGGCTGAGGCAGCAGCGCTGATGTGGAATGGAAAAGCAGGTCGGGGAATGGTTATCATACTGGACACAATGCTCGCGTTCACCTCGCCAAGCCGGCTGTGCGCGGTGGCGGGTTGCTGGAGCACCGCTTCCCGGGAAGAGAGAGCAGAGAGAGGGGCCAGTGAGGTGAAGCGAGCCGCTCTGACTGGACTCCAGCCGAGCGGGACTCGGCCGCATCTCTGTCTCCACGGCTTATTTTCGACTTGCATGTGTGACAAACTGCGAACTTTGTCTACTTCACTGACGGTGAAAAAAATCCACAACGAGGAAGGTATGCTGGCGTGTGGTGTGGTGGCTGGGTGCCTGTCTCGGTGCTTTCGGGTGCGCGCACGTCATGTGAAAATCGGCTCACAGAATCGGCTATTTACAGTGACCGGAACAGATCACCGATCGAGGCCGATCACGTGAAAATCGGCCATTTCCGGTCACGTGCCGATCGATCGGTGCATCCCTAATAGAAACAGACCATTCTTGGGACGCAACGAGATGAGGAAGGGACAACTCCGTCACAACAAACGGGGTTGCTATATTTTTCGACAAATTAATCCAGAATCATGTTTTATGGACCAGAGACACACGTTTTTAAGAGGTTACAGCTGCACGAATTGGGACCTTTAACACGTCTTAACAAGTCAAATGAGATCAAAATGAGCAAAAGTCAAATGAGATCAAAATGAGCAAAAGTCAAATATAATGTTCTTCTCTCTCTAATAATTTGTTTCTTGTTTGGTTATATGTTCTTTCTTTGTTGCGGTTGAGAACTGTGGCTTGACGGCATCTTCCAGCTACAGCTTGTGCACCTGATTCAAATGAATTAGATGAGGTGCCCCAAATGATTTGTTCCTATATTGTTTTGTCAATTCTTTCACTTATAGGTGGCATCATTGTCTTGAAAACTAAACAAAACTCTAACAGACATAAATCACCCATTGTCCACCACCTCCCCTCTCTCTCCATGATGTTAAAGCTGTTAAAGACTCTTACTCCTCTGCAGCTCCTCAGCCAGCTGCTCCTGCTTCATTCTCCTCAGGAAGAGCAGTGTGATGTTTAGAAAAGCCTCTGTGCTCCTCCTCTGCTCTTCCTGCACACCATCCACCTCCTCCTCCACCCTCTGGCTCTCTGAGCATTCTGCCTCATCTGGACTCAGAACCCTCCGGAACCTTCTCAGCTCCATCTTCACAAAGGTGACGATGTTCTCCTCAAGCAGCTGGAACAGAATAATATACATATTAAACCTTCATACTAAAATCTGCACACAAAATTACATCCATATTCAGAGACTGAAAGCCTGCACTGATCTAAAGTGTGCAGCATGGAGATTCAACATGATCTCATAAATAATTATGGAATAGAAATGTTGACCCACAGCACAAAGCCTTCTAGTTTCACAACAATGGCTCTAAAATAGTTGAATGTGAACATCAGTTTCTGCCTCAGTCCACAGCTACTTCCTGGTTACTAAGCCGGCTGTGACCACCGAGTTGCCCCAGTAGAGAGTTGTGGGAGCATCATCCTCGCCTCGGCCCCGACCTCTAGTGGCCAAACAAACTTTATTTTTGAACAATTGTAAATGTGTTTTGGTGAAAGTAGAATGTCTCGGCTGTGGACCCACGTTACTATGTCACAATTCTTTGTGAGACTGAGTTGGGACATTATAATGACCAGGGGCCGGTTGCACCAACTGGTCTTAACTATGCCTGGTCGTAACTCCTACGTCGGTCTTAGTTAAGACCATGGACTTACGCCTGTTGCACCAACACGGCTTATGTCTGGTCTTAACTATGCTGGTCGTAGCAATGCGCGTCCATGTGAATTGCCAGGGAATGCACCCTGATTGGATGATGTTGCAAAAAATGTGCCTCGCGACCTGCTTGGAGCACTGTGCCACTACGCTCTCTGAGCCACTACTGTAAAACACCCTCCCTCCTCCCATCCTCCCTCGCTCCGGGGGAAAAATGGCGGCTATTGAGCAGACAGAGTCAGTCTGAATGAAATTGAATGTAACGTTCCCAATTCTATGTATTAACTTCTAAAAAACTAACGGCAACATTTTGGAAGGCGGGTTAGGTTAACTAGTTAGTTATAATCTAACGTCGTGCTGTCAAAGACGGTGAACTGGCGGTGTTACGACGATGACGGTCAAAAAGGTCTCCGCGGAGATCTCTGTTACAGGCAGGCTCTACGCCTCCTCCTGACGAGGCGTAGGAGTTACGCCTGGTCTTAGTGAAAATAAGGCTTAAGTCGTCTTGGTGCAACCGGCGTAGCTGTTAGGTCGTAAAGTTACGACCAACTTAGCTTAAGACCAGTGTAAGACCAGTTGGTGCAGCCGGCCCCTGAATGGTTTATATGCTACGCCCTGCAGAAAATTACAATCATAACAGTAGTTCTGTTTCATTCCTTCCTGACTGCCAGTGGCAGTTTAACTGTGAATAATGATCTCGCGCTCTGCGACAGACGAGTGTTTTTATACCAACGTAGTCACGTACGTGACGTGGGGCACCTGCGTGTCTATAAAGGTGCGCCGTGACCCACCATACGTCATCTTTGATCTTCTCGCAACCTGGCGTGTGCGGCTCCGGAGCTCCGTCATTCGGATTCTCCACTTTTGATCAGAGACAGACAAAGGAGAGGTAGGTACACGGCCTGAAGGTGTGTTAGTCAGCCATTCCGCGCAGCCTGGGACTTGAGTCAGAGTGCAACGGGGTTGCCCTCTAAGGCTGTGGGTGGCTGCCTACCACCTCTCCCCTCGCCGGGAGGTAGCTCCTTTAGCAGGGCTATCTCCGGCCTAGGCGGCCGGCCCTAGCCGTGGGTGTGCGTGGGACGCTACCCCCGTCTAGGTTGCCTGGTCGGCCTTGTATATTGCCTATTGTGGTAGCAATTATATTGCATAATTGTGTATATATTATTAAGTAGATAATATTGTATTATACTATACTATATTATACTATACTATATTATATTACGATATTCTAAGCTATAGCCTTTTGTACAATTAGATTGTATAATTGTAGAGTATTATATATAATATTGTATTATATCATACTGTATTATATTATAATTGTAAAGTTAGCTTGTGGGGCGCGGACGTGTCCTGGACTGTGTCCCAGGTCCCGCTCCGATCTCCCAGCCCGGCCCTCATCACAACAGTGCGGACGTGTCCTGGACTGTGTCCCAGGTCCCGCTCCAAGTTACTGGCTTGACCCCCTGTGCTCGTTGACGATGCTGGCCTGTTCCTCCTGTGGCGTTGAGCTGCACGTGGAGGATGGCCATGAGATGTGCCCCAGCTGCCTCGGGGTGGGTCACCTCCGGGAGGCCCTGTCTGACCCCTGCATTAATTGTGGCATCCTGCCCCTCCGCGTAAGGGAGGAGCGGTTGCGCGAGGTGGAAGGATGGTTGTTTGGGCACCGCCCACCCGTGGTCAGCAGCCCGAGGCGGTCTCCCCGTAAGCGGCACCGGGAGGACCGCGGCGTGGAGAGGGTCCTACCGGCCTTGGCGGAGGAGACCCTCCCACCATCGGGGGTCTGCACTAGGTCCGCTGCTGCCGCTAAGAAGCGAAAGAGCAGGACGCAGGTGAAGCCGCGGAAGAAGGCGAGGAAGGAGACCTCCTCTCGCCAGGACATGGCGGCCTTGCGAGCTGAGTTGGAGCAACTCAAGGCTCTGATGGTGCCGCCTGCGCACCCAGGGTCTTGGGAAGGCGCGGCCAGGGAAGACGCGCTGTCAATGGCGGCGTCAAACACCATGTTCCAGGACCGCGAGGACGAATATGATGACCCCGGGGAGTATCATTCCCCGGAGCAGTCAGTCTTGGCGGGCAGACGGGGAAGCACGGAGGCCAGGGACGGCTCAGAGACTTCCCTCAGGAGTTCGGCGGGCACCGAGCGGGGGGTCAGTGTCCAGCCGCTCCAGGCAATACTGCGGGCAGCCCTGGCTAGGGTCGGCCTGGACGAGGCGCCGGCGGTTCAGCCGAGCAACCCACTCTTTAGGCGGGCTCCGTCGGAGCCGCCCTTTGAGGTCCCGCCCTCTCCCGCCTTTCTGGAGGCACTAAAGAGCTGCTGGGCAGACACGGAGACGCGGGGGCGCCATGGGAAGGATGGCAGGACCCTGGCCTCCATGCGGGATGCAGCGGTACACGGCCTGGCCCGCATGCCCCCGGTGGACCATTGTATAGCGTCGCTGGTCCTCTCGCCGGACGCCGCGCTGAGGGACAAGGCCAAGTGTCCTCCAGGCCATTACTCCCGGAGAGTGGTTCACCTCCATAGACCTCAAGGATGCGTACTTCCATGTCCCCATCCTCCCAGGGCATCGGAAGTTCCTCCGCTTTGCCTTTCAAGGCCGGGCATACCAGTTCGCCGTCCTGCCATTCGGCCTGTCCCTGGCCCCTTGCATCTTTACAAGATGCATGAGGGCGGCCTTGACGGCACTCTGCCTAGCAGGGTTGAAGGTCCTACCGTATCTCGACGACTGGCTGATCTGCGCCCCCTCCCGCCAGGAGGCGGAGCGCGCAACATCCAGAGTCCTTGCCCATATCGAGGCACTGGGCATGTCCGTAAATTGGGAGAAAAGCTCGCTGCGCCCGTCCCAACAGACCACCTTCATCGGGTTAGCCCTAGATTCAGTGGCAATGCGGGCGCGTCCAACAGGGGAACGCGTGGAGAGGATTCAGGGCCTGCTCCAGTTTTTCGTCCTAGGCGCAAGCGTGACGGTCCGGACGTGGCTCAGGCTGCTGGGGATGCTGACAGCGGCCGCAGCAATCACGCCCCTGGGGCTGCTGCATCTGCGCCCTCTACAGATATGGTTCAGAAGCCTCCATATGGATCCTCGACTGCACAGGTGGGTCAAAGTCAGGGTCACACACGAACCTCTTGCCCATCTCCGCCGCTGGCGGGACAGCACGTTCCTGCTGCACGGGGTGCCTCTTGGCTCGGTCCCAGCGCGGCGGGAGGTCGTGACGACGGATGCCTCGCCCCAGGGTTGGGGGGCGGTATGGCAGAGGAGGTCGGTCCAGGGGGTGTGGTGCCCTCGGTGGAGGGGGCAGCACATCAATGTCCTCGAACTGCGGATGATTGGCTTGGCGCTGAAGCACTTCTTGCCTTCTTTCAGGGGCAAGCATGTGTTGGTGCGCACGGACAACACCTCGGCGGTATTCCACGTCAACCGGTACGGGGGGACCAGGTCTCTGGCCTCCTTGAGGGAAGCCCAGAGCCTGTGGATATGGGCCCATCCGCGATTGGCCTCCCTGAGAGCGATGCACCTCCCAGGCAGTGCGAACTCGGTGGCGGACTACCTGTCACGCCAGAAGCTGCCTCCGGGCGAATGGAGGTTGCACCCTCAGGTGGTACAGCGGGTTTGGGATCGGTACGGAGAGGCCCGGGTGGATCTGTTCGCCTCAGAGTCCACAACTCACTGTCCGCGGTGGTTCTCCCTAGCGGAGACCAGCGCCCCACTGGGGATAGACGCTCTCGCCAACGCTTGGCCGAGCGGTCTGCTGTATGCGTTCCCTCCGATCCCCCTGATAGGGCTCACGCTTCACAGGGTGAGGTCGTCGGGTCACAGGGTTCTCCTGGTGGCCCCCAAGTGGCCAGCCAGGCTGTGGTTCCCGGCACTCCTCGGGCTGTTGGACGGGGAACCATGGCAGCTCCCAGCGAGGGTGGACCTCCTGTCCCAGCTGGACGGGGAGGTTTGGCATCCGTGTCCGGCCCACCTGCAGCTCTGGGTGTGGCCGTTGAAGGGGACCGGGCGCTCCTGACGGGCCTCGGACCCTCGGTATGCGAGACGTTGCGTAATGCGAGGGCCCCTTCCACCAGGGCGGTATATGGCAACTGTTGGGCTGCATTCTCCTCGTGGTGCAGGGACGGGGCATTGGACCCGGTCTCCTGCCCTGTACAGGAGATCCTGCGGTATTTGCAGGAGCTGTTTGATGCAGGCCGGGCTGCCTCGACCTTGAAGGTGCACGTGGCAGCCATCTCCCTCAGTCACGCCTATGTGGAGGACGTGCCAGTGGGGCGGCACTATTGGGTGACGCAGTTCCTGCGGGGTGCCAGGAGGCTGCGGCCCCCCAGAGAACACCGGGCGGCAGTGTGGGACCTGCCGCTGGTCCTGCGGGCCCTGAGCGGGCCACCCTTTGAGCCCATGGCGGGGATGGCCTTAAGGGCTATGTCAATAAAAACTGCTTTTCTGCTGGTAGTTACGACGGCCAAGCGGGTGGGGGAGCTCCACGCTTTTTCCATTATACCGACATGCCTTCGGTGGAAGGCGGATGGCTCGGGGGTGACTCTATGGCCGAATGTGGCGTTCCTGCCCAAGGTATTGTCCCCGACACACATTAACCAGGCCATAGAGCTGGAGGCGTACCATCCTTCCCCGGCTGGCTCTCAGCCAGGGGAGAGCGACACTTCGCTATGTCCCGTCCGGGCGGTACGGCTTTATATCGAGGCGACGCAGACCATCAGACGCTCAGAGCAGCTTTTTGTCTGCTACGGCGGGAAGAACAGGGGACAGGCTCTGTCCAAACAGAGGCTGTCCCACTGGATTGTGGACGCAATTAAGCAAGGCTATGACGTTGCAGGGAAGCCTGCGCCCTCTAACATTGTGTGTCATTCGACCAGGAGTGTGGCCACGTCCTGGGCGGCGATGAGGGGAGTGTCCCTGGCGGAGATCTGTGCGGCGGCTTCATGGACAGCACCCTGCACATTCTCCAGATTCTACCGCATCAACGTGGCCTCAGGGTCCACGCTGGCGGCGGCAGTCCTGCCATTGGCGGAGATGGACCAGTAGGTGAGTCGGTTCCTCGTGACGCCGCAGGTATAAGTCATCCACAGTTAAACTGCCACTGGCAGTCAGGAAGGAATGAAACAGAATGTAACTTACGGAGGTAACTATGGTTCTGTGAATTCCTGGATGACTGCCAGTCATGCCGGTCACTCGGAACCTTCGGTGCGAGAAGATTCTGAGATGACCTATGGTGGGTCACGGCGCACCTTTATAGACACGCAGGTGCCCCACGTCACGTACGTGACTACGTTGGTATAAAAACACTCGTCTGTCGCGGAGCGCGAGATCATTATTCACAGTTAAACTGCCACTGGCAGTCATCCAGGAATTCACAGAACCATAGTTACCTCCGTAACTTACGTTAGATAACTTTCTTAATTTTTAGAAATCCATCTATCTTTCTATCTTTCTTTCTTTCTTATTCTTAGTACTTATTAGGATTTTGCTTATATTATTGTAGTACTGGAGGTGTACTCACTGGTTTCCTGGATGCTGCTTCAATCTGTCTGACCTCATGTTCATCATTGACCTCTCCACTCCCTCCCTCTGTGAGGTAATGCTCTGTGTACATCTCATTCAGAAGTGTTGGGTTTCCTGCTTTAGCAATGCCCTCAAACAAACACTGAAACCTATCCTTCAGACTGGATTTGTGTTCTTGTTGTGGATGTTGAGTTTCTGAAAGAACAAAGAACATCAGTGAGCAGATGTTTTGGTGAACATGAGAAATGTGAACATTTCCTGGTAAATGTGTATCTCCACTCTGACATCTCTTCAGCTCATCAGTGGTGAGTGGACAAACAAGTCCTGATTGTGTGCAGCTCAGTGTGAAAGACAACTGGTGTGGTGCTGTTTCGTTTCCCAGTGTGCACCACTATGTTCAGCATATTACACTCATATTAACAAATTAATAATTTTACCAGATTATCCAGAGGGATTCTGCTTATTTACTTTTAAATCTTGTTTGGCAAATGTATAGATTTTCAGCAGAGTTTGGACATGGTCATGGCTTCTATCATTTTAAACTATAGCCACTATAAACTGTAAAGTTCCAACATGAAGGAGGGCTAAACTCAGTTTCTTTATCTTGTGTTCTTGTTGGAATGGATTTGGCATGTTCCAAACCGATGATGACTCAAATACATTCAGAAAAAATGTAAACAGGTCTTAACACGTTGAGTGCCATAGCCGAGATATCTCGTCTTACATAATCCAACGGTTGAGTGCCATAGACGAGCTATCTCGTCTTACATCTTTTTCAGTGGTTTCCACTAGCTGGCGCCCTTGGGCAATATGTGAATGTGGATCCGACCTCTCCCGCTGCCCCGGAAGTACTCTAACAAAGATTTCTATATAAGGAAGGCGGGCTCTTTGATCAGCGTGGGTAGTAGGTAAGTTTGAGCGAGAAAGACAGAGACAGAATTACATAGCGATTTATATATAGAGAATTTCAGCAATTTAGCAATTTAGAGTCAGATTTAGAGCGAGTTGGTTAGCGTAGTTGATTTAGTTTGTTAGTTGTTAGTACAGTAGTAGTGTTTAGTATAGTCTTTATAGTAGACTTAGTTTAGATACTTAGTTAGCGGGTAGTTACAGTTAGTGTTCATTGTAGTTAGCTTAGCACATTTAGCGTTAGCGTCAGTTCATTTTAGTATTTAGCCTTTATTCTAGTTCAGTTTATTCTAGTTCAGTTTGATCGAGTTGGTAGCCGGTAGATTAGCCTTATTTCAGTTCAGTTTGATCTAGTCGTAGCAGTAGTTGTTTTATTTCAGTTTAGTTGGGAGCGGGTGGCGTGTTTGTGCCATGCCGGCCAAACGCAAGCGGTCTTCGGCGGCTGCACGCAAGCGATCGGCCGATCAGAGATCACTGCTTGATTTCTTTTCCGTCCGAAACGAGCTTGTGCCGGAGACCGATTCCGAGGTCTCGGATGATGAACGGGGTGAGCCTCTGCATGTCGCGGCTGCGGCTGCAGGGCTCACGACTGAGTCCGAGTCGAGTGACCTCCAGTCTTCTCCAGACGCGGAGGATTCTGAGGAGGAGTGGGCCCCGTCGAGGAGCGAAGCTCCAGAGAGCAGTGGTAAGACGATGTTTGAGATGACTTGTGTAACTTGTGGAAATGTAATTACTATGACTATACTAGGGTTGTAGCGGTACTAAATTTCTGTTTCGGTGCCGGTACCAATTTGTATTTCGATACTTTCGATACTTTTCGATACTTTTTGTAAAAAAAAAAGTGAAACTGTCCAATGTCAAGATTTGGCTTTATTTTAAGAGTTTGGGAACAATTACACCAATAAATTGGTGTGGCATTTAAATGCTGAACAAAACAAACCTCTTGAGCAGTGAGAATACCGGTAAGTAAAATAAAGTAATGCCAGTGAAAATAAAATGACCATAAAACACTAGCCTATAGCAGCAAAAACTCAGAGAAACACCAATAACAACAATAAATAAATAATTGGTGGCATTTAAATTCTGTCTAACTTTTACTTGTCAAATAAGTACACACTCAGTAACATAACACAAATCTTTTGAACAGTGGGAAATGGGAATAAGTAAAATAAATAAAATAAATAATAATATAATAAAACACTATAGCAGCAGAAACTCAAATCTTTTTTTCTTCAACAAGCAGCATGGCTTCATATTCCCATTCTGTCCCCCAGCCTACTCAGTCTAAACCCTAGTTCTCCTATGGGTGGTAGACAGACTCACTGTTTGGCTGACTCTCAGTTTACTCACTCAGTCCCTCCCATCCCAATGTCTTCTTCAGGTTCCTAGCCAAGAAAACGAGGGTGTCAACATGTTCCTCGGTCAGTCTAGATCTTGTTGGACTGCAGATATTCCCAGAAGTACTGAAAACACGTTCAGATGCACAGCTTGATGCTGGAATACAGAGATATTGTCTAGCAAACTGAGCTAAGATGGGCAGGTCTGTCTGGTGTTGCTTCCACCATGCCAGGGGATCCTCTGCAGGGCTGATGTCTCTAAATTGTTTATACTCAGTAATCTCAACTTCCAGTTTAGCACTTCTTGTCATGGGTGGGGCATTCAGGCAGTATTACTCACAGTTTACATCTAACGTTATGTAGGCTACTTTCACGCATACTTCAGTCAGGGTTATCGACAGTCCATATTATTGCCTCTGCACGTTTCCCGACGCTACAGTGAGCGCTCGTTAACTAACGTTACTGCGGAGTCCGCTGTTAGTACAGCAGAGTCCGCTGTAACGTTAGTACAGCGGAGTCCGCTGTAACGTTAGTTAACGTTAGTTAACGAGCGCATTTTCTCACTGTAGCGTCGGGAAACGTGCAGAGGCAATAATATGGACTGTCGATAACCCTGACTGAAGTATGCGTGAAAGTAGCCTACATAACGTTAGATGTAAACTGTGAAAGGGCACAGCTGCTGCTACTAACTGGGCTGGGAGAGGCTTTGTGTTTAGCCATAGCCTACTTTGCTAGTTTGCTTTTAACTCATTGAGTGCCAGCCACTTTTGGAGAACGGACGCTCCCAGTGCCAGAGTTTCAGAGCGTTTTCAGTGATTTCTCGAGGCCCACAGAATATTGTGTGATATTACTCTGTAAACACTGAACACACACAAAGAACGATGAGACTCTATTCTATCATCTGCAAAAAAAAGTTTATTGATCCCATTTTCCGTTCTTTAGTTATGAGCCGGAGAAGATAGCTTGATTCATCGAAAAACAGTATTTTTTTCCTAGAAGCTGAGATAATTGGCCTTTTGTGAAATTAAACATTTCAAGCACATCACTGACTCTGAAGCTAATCTTTTCTAATGTAGTCACACCTCAAAAATAATTTCCTTCAATAAAACAGTTTAGGCCAGGGAATTTTGTTTGGCAGAATAATAGTTTTAGCTGCAACCATATATATATGGTTATTTTAGCTGGCCCCTGCGTGCGTTGCTGGTTGCAGCTTCTTGCTGCTGGTGGGCATCGGATATTCTGGCTTGCGTTTGCCAACCCTGTCCTGCTGCCTGGGTCTGTCTGGGTGTTGTGTGGCTGTGTGCTGCTCTCCCCCCCCCCCCCCCCCCCCCCCGCCCCGCCTCGCCTCGCCTCAACTGCACACTCCTCCCTGTATGGGAGGTGGCTCTCTGCTGAGTTTGCTCTGACTGCACTGTGAAGGGTGCGCGGCGACATCCAGCTTTTTCCGCGTGTGTTTGTCACCGGCTACTACTGTATGCTTCCAGTTGAGAATAATAACGATGATCATGCGAATGGGCTGTCGCAGCAGTGGAGGACCTCAATTGTGGGAGCAGATTGGCTGCTGCCTGTTGCAGGCACATCTAACGTTAAAACGCTTCATGCATATCGATGCATACGGATGCGATGCGATTTCAGTTTCCTCAATGACTTATTCTCTGTTTTTCTCTGCCTTTCTGTTAACCTGGAGAGCACTGTCGCCACCTAAGGGTTCTGTAAAATAGGTTATAGACCTCCAATAGCTATAATATTTGTACAGGAGAGGCAGAAGGCTTTGATCGACGCCCCACCGTCAAAAAACGCAATTGACGAACATGTCCGTCCTTGGCACTCTACGTTAGTATTTGAAATGACGAACATGTCCGTCCATGGCATTCAATGAGTTAATGTGCGCGGGTCTGCTCAGTGCTCAGCTGCTTTTTTTCCTCAAACTCTTTTCCTCACCGCTTGACATGTGGATATGACGTCACTCACTCCAGCGCATTTCTTAAAGAGACAGGCTCATATTGACCATTATCAGTCATAGCAGCGGTCGGAAAAGTACCGGGTCTTTTTAAATCTTAGTATAGAACCTGTTCTACAGCAATAGTACCGCGGTTCGGGGGTAGTACCGGTAGTACCTACATCCCTAGACTATACAAAAGCCAGCAGTCAGTCAATTCATTTTACTTTATTTCAGACTCTGAACAGTCTGAAGATGAGCCTGAGGCAGCCAGCTGTAGCGGTACTGGTGCTACAGCCTCTGGTGCCAGGAAAATGGGTAAGAGCACACTTCAGAATCAGGTTTATTTTCACATCACAGGTTCCAGCCAGCATTCAGTACCACACATATAAAAAACACTATTTTATGGTAATTATGTATTTCTATAATTTGCAGATTGTGGCAGTGGAGCTGGAAGTGGGAAACGGCCTGCAGGTCCAGGCTGGAGTGACGTTGACTGGGAGCCAACCCACATCCCCTTCACAGCAGAACCGGGTCCTCATAGTGGTGGTGCTGCTGAACCAGTTGACTTCTTCCAGCTCTTCCTGGACGATGAGCTGCTCCAGGCTATTGTAGTCCAAACTAACTTGTATGCACACCAGTGCATCAGTCAGGTCAGTGAGGCTCTGCCACATTCAAGGCTTGGAAGGTGGAAGGACACTACAGTGGCAGAACTCAAGAGCTTCTTGGGACTATACTTCCTCACTGGGATCGTCCAGAAGCCTAAACTGGCCATGTACTGGTCCACAAATGAACTGACTGCTACCCCCCACTTCAACAAAACCATGTCTCGCAACCGCTTTCAACTGCTAACAAGATTCCTCCATTTCAGTAACAATTTTGATGTTGATGGTGCAGACAAGTTGTTCAAGGTCCGGCCAGTTTTGAACGACCTGTTAGAAAAGTTCAGAGACATGTTCACACCGAGTCAAAACATCAGTATTGATGAGGGGATGCTCCTGTGGCGTGGGCGGTTGGCCTTCAAAGTGTACAACCCACAGAAACCCATAAAGTATGGGATAAAGTCCTACATCCTCTGTGACTCCCAGACAGGTTACTGCTACAACATGAAGCCGTACTGTGGTGAGCGGTCCACCCTAGGCGAGACGGTGGAGTTCCTCCTCGGGGACTTGGCAGGGCAGGGGTACCATTTGTACATGGACAACTACTACAACTCTGTTGGAATGTGTGCACAGCTGCTGGAGTGTCAGACACATGTCTGTGGCACTCTGAGGAAGAACAGGGGCGAGCCACCTGCTACCATGGTCACCAACCACACCGTGAAGCTGGGGGAAACGGTCATGCGCCACAATGGTGGCACCATGGTTCTGGCCTGGCGAGATAAAAGAATCGTGAAAATGGTTTCCACGCTGCACGACGACACGATGGAGACGGTGCAGGTCAGGCAGAAAGGCAGCAGAGAGAGGGTCGCACACACAAAACCCAAGTGTGTGGTAGACTACAACAAGTACATGAATGGGGTCGACAGATTGGATCAGAACATTGCGTACTATCCGTTTGCCAGGAAGACATCCAGGTGGCCCTTCAAATTTGTCATGTACATGTTTCAGATCTCTTTTTATAACGCCTTTGTTCTGTACAAAGCTAAACACCCAGCTAAACGCCAGAGAAAGTGTGAAACATTGCTGGATTTCATCCTGAGTGTTGTCGGTGCATGGACCAGAACTGTGGTGGGGGGTGGCGGGGAGGAGGTGGGGGCTGGCGGGGAGGAGGTGGGGGGTGGCGGGGAGGAGGTGGGGGCTGGCGGGGAGGAGGTGGGGGGTGGCGGGGAGGAGGTGGGGGCGGGGGGCAGTGACCAACCTGCAACCATGCCCCGGCGACCATACCTGGACCCTCAATGCAGGCTGGAGGTCAATCTAGCGGGCCATGTAATGGTCCTCATACCAGCCACACCCAAAAAAGATGCCCCAACGAGGAGGTGTAGCATGTGTGCAAAGAAAAATCTTAGAAGAGAGACACGCTACATGTGTGTCAAATGTGGGGTCTCATTACACAGGGGTAGCTGCTATGAGGAGTACCACTCAGACAAGAACCTTGCTCAGCGGCGCTGGCGCTGAGTAGGCATGGGTCGTAAAAAAAAAAAACCTGCCAGGGATTGTTTTTGCTCTTTGTTTGATTGTTTGCTAGCTAGCAGGAATACATAAAAAGTACCTGCCGATTTTCATGTAACTTTGTGGATGGGTGTAACATGGGCCAAGGAAGTACCCATTACATTTTGGAGCAGTTCTGGATTCGGTGTACGAGCCCAAACCGGTTTGATCACTAACCGAAAAAACCTATATAAAAAAAAAAAACTATAAAAAAAAAAAAAAGCTGAGTGACCTGTGGTCTGCTCTTGTTTTGTATTTATTTTGACATTTATTTATTTTATTATTTGTATTATTCCTCCATTATTGAAAACAACTATTGTTCAGATGTCTGATGTCTCACTGATGCCAAAAATAAATGGTTAAAGTGACTGTTCTGGCTGTTTGATTGAATTTCACAAAACTGCATTTTTCTCAGCTTTCCTTCTCAGAGGCCAAAACCATGCTGTATTCAACGGCTAATATCTACATAACTACTAACTCTACAAACTAACTCTTTTAGACAGAGAAAGCACACATTCTATTAGTTCTTTTTAGATGATTGGTGTTCACGAAGTCTTAACAGAAAAGAATCCTCGGCTCTTGTAAAATGAGCCAGAATCGTCAAAAACCCCCCTGGCACAACTTACCTACAGGATTGAAAAAACGGCTGGCACTCAATGTGTTAAGAAGTCAAATGAGATCAAAATGAGCAAAACTCAAATATAATGTTCAACTGTGGCTTGACGGCATCTTCCAGCTACAGCTTGCACACCTGATTCAAATGAATTAGATGAGGTGCCCCAAATGGTAAATGGACTGCATTTATATAGCGCTTTTATCCAAAGCGCTTTACAATGTGCCTACATTCACCCATTCACACACCGAGGGTGGCCAGTTACCTCACAGGTTGCTGGCACAGCCATCGGGAGCAATTTGGGGTTCAGTGTCTTGCCCAAGGACACTTCGACATGCGGACTGGAGGAGCCGGGGATCGAACCACCAACCTTCCGATTAGTGGACGACCCGCTCTACCGCCTGAGCCACAGCCGCCCCAAATGATTTGTTCCTATATTGTTTTGCCAATTCTTTCAATTATAGGTGGCATCATTGTGTTGAAAACTAAGCAAAACTCTAATAGACATAAATCAGCCATTGTCCACCACCTCCCCTCTCTCTCCATGACATTAAAGCTGTTAAATACTCTTACTCCTCTGCAGCTCCTCCTGCTTCATTCTCCTCAGGAAGAGCAGAAAAGCCTCTGTGCTCCTCCTCTGCTCTTCCTCCACACCATGCAGCACCTCCTCCTCCTCACTCTGACTCTCTGAGCATTCTGCCTCATCTGGACCCAACCTTCTCAGCTCCATCTTCACAAAGGTGACGATGTTCTCCTCAAGCAGCTGGAACAGAATAATATACATATTAAACCTTCATACTAAAATTTGCAGACAAAATTACATCCATCTTGCAGAGACTGAAAGCCTGCACTGATCTAAAGAGTGCAGCATGGAGATTCAACATGATCTCACAAATAATTATGGAATAGAAATGTTGACCCACAGCACAAAGCCTTCTAGTTTCACAACAATGGCTCTAAAATAGTTGAATGTGAACATCAGTTTCTGCCTCAGTCCACAGCTACTTCCTGGTTACTGAGCCGGCTGTGACCACCCAGTTGCCCCAGTAGAGAGTTGTGGGAGCATCATCCTCGCCTCATCCCCGGCTCGGCCCCGCCCTCTAGTGGTCAAACAAACTTTATTTTTGAACAATTTTAAATGTGTTTTGGTGAAAGTAGAACGTCTGGGCTGTGGACCCACGTTACTATGTCATAATTCTTTGTGAGACTGTTGGGACATTATAATGACCAGAATGGTTTATATGCTACGTCCTGCAGAAAATTACAATCATGACACTGGTCAGATAACTTTCTTAATTTTTAGAAATCCATCTTATTTTTATCATTAGAATTTTACTTATATTATTGTAGTACTGGAGGTGTACCATTAGGGGGGGCTGCAGGGAAAGTGCTGTACTGACATATTTGGGTCAAACGTTTCTCTTGTCCATGAAATGACATCATCCTAAGATACAAAGGAAGAGCAGCTGATGTTGATGATACTGATTGAGGACGCCGACAGATGAACTGCATGGATCAAAACAGTCTGGTAGCTGAAGTGAAGCTACTGTTTCTTGAGGACAGTTGGTCGTGTGTGGACACACAGACCTGTGAAGCTATGTTTCTTGAGGACAGTTGGTCGTGTGTGGACACACAGACCTGTGAAGCTATGTTTCTTGAGGACAGCTGGTCGTGTGTGGACACACAGACCTGTGAAGCTATGTTTCTTGAGGACAGCTGGTCGTGTGTTGACGCACAGACCTGTGAAGCTATGTTTCTTGAGGACAGTTGGTCGTGTGTGGACGCACAGACCTGTGAAGCTATGTTTCTTGAGGACAGTTGGTCGTGTGTGGACGCACAGACCTGTGAAGCTATGTTTCTTGAGGACAGTTGGTCGTGTGTGGACACACAGACCTGTGAAGCTATGTTTCTTGAGGACAGCTGGTCGTGTGTGGACACACAGACCTGTGAAGCTATGTTTCTTGAGGACAGCTGGTCGTGTGTTGACACACAGACCTGTGAAGCTATGTTTCTTGAGGACAGCTGGTCGTGTGTGGACACACAGACCTGTGAAGCTATGTTTCTTGAGGACAGCTGGTCGTGTGTTGACACACAGACCTGTGAAGCTATGTTTCTTGAGGACAGCTGGTCGTGTGTGGACACACAGACCTGTGAAGCTATGTTTCTTGAGGACAGTTGGTCGTGTGTGGACACACAGACCTGTGAAGCTATGTTTCTTGAGGACAGCTGGTCGTGTGTGGACACACAGACCTGTGAAGCTATGTTTCTTGAGGACAGCTGGTCGTGTGTTGACGCACAGACCTGTGAAGCTATGTTTCTTGAGGACAGTTGGTCGTGTGTGGACGCACAGACCTGTGAAGCTATGTTTCTTGAGGACAGTTGGTCGTGTGTGGACGCACAGACCTGTGAAGCTATGTTTCTTGAGGACAGTTGGTCGTGTGTGGACACACAGACCTGTGAAGCTATGTTTCTTGAGGACAGCTGGTCGTGTGTGGACACACAGACCTGTGAAGCTATGTTTCTTGAGGACAGCTGGTCGTGTGTTGACACACAGACCTGTGAAGCTATGTTTCTTGAGGACAGCTGGTCGTGTGTGGACACACAGACCTGTGAAGCTATGTTTCTTGAGGACAGCTGGTCGTGTGTTGACACACAGACCTGTGAAGCTATGTTTCTTGAGGACAGCTGGTCGTGTGTGGACGCACAGACCTGTGAAGCTATGCTTCTTGAGGACAGCTGGTCGTGTGTGGACGCACAGACCTGTGAAGCTATGTTTCTTGAGGACAGCTGGTCGTGTGTGGACGCACAGACCTGTGAAGCTATGTTTCTTGAGGACAGCTGGTCGTGTCTTGACACACAGACCTGTGAAGCTATGTTTCTTGAGGACAGCTGGTCATGTGTGGACGCACAGACCTGTGAAGCTATGTTTCTTGAGGACATTTGGTCGTGTGTGGACGCACAGACCTGTGAAGCTATGTTTCTTGAGGACAGCTGGTCGTCTGTGGACGCACAGACCTGTGAAGCTATGTTTCTTGAGGACAGCTGGTCGTGTGTTGACACACAGACCTGTGAAGCTACTGTTTCTTGAGGACAGCTGGTCATGTGTGGACGCACAGACCTGTGAAGCTATGTTTCTTGAGGACAGTTGGTCGTGTGTGGACGCACAGACCTGTGAAGCTATGTTTCTTGAGGACAGTTGGTCGTGTGTGGACGCACAGACCTGTGAAGCTATGTTTCTTGAGGACAGCTGGTCGTGTGTGGACGCACAGACCTGTGAAGCTATGTTTCTTGAGGACAGCTGGTCGTGTGTTGACACACAGACCTGTGAAGCTATGTTTCTTGAGGACAGCTGGTCATGTGTGGACGCACAGACCTGTGAAGCTATGTTTCTTGAGGACAGTTGGTCGTGTGTGGACGCACAGACCTGTGAAGCTATGTTTCTTGAGGACAGCTGGTCGTGTGTGGACGCACAGACCTGTGAAGCTATGTTTCTTGAGGACAGCTGGTCGTGTGTTGACACACAGACCTGTGAAGCTATGTTTCTTGAGGACAGCTGGTCATGTGTGGACGCACAGACCTGTGAAGCTATGTTTCTTGAGGACAGTTGGTCGTGTGTGGACGCACAGACCTGTGAAGCTATGTTTCTTGAGGACAGCTGGTCGTGTGTGGACGCACAGACCTGTGAAGCTATGTTTCTTGAGGACAGTTGGTCGTGTGTGGACGCACAGACCTGTGAAGCTATGTTTCTTGAGGACAGCTGGTCGTGTGTGGACGCACAGACCTGTGAAGCTATGTTTCTTGAGGACAGCTGGTCGTGTGTTGACACACAGACCTGTGAAGCTATGTTTCTTGAGGACAGCTGGTCATGTGTGGACGCACAGACCTGTGAAGCTATGTTTCTTGAGGACAGTTGGTCGTGTGTGTGGACACACAGACCTGTGAAGCTATGTTTCTTGAGGACAGCTGGTCGTGTGTGGACGCACAGACCTGTGAAGCTATGTTTGTTGAGGACAGTTGGTCGTGTGTGGACGCACAGACCTGTGAAGCTATGTTTCTTGAGGACAGCTGGTCGTGTGTGGACGCACAGACCTGTGAAGTTATGTTTCTTGAGGACAGCTGGTCGTGTGTGGACGCACAGACCTGTGAAGCTATGTTTCTTGAGGACAGCTGGTCGTGTGTGGACGCACAGACCTGTAGAACTGATGATTAAGACTGTTTGGTAACTAACGTAGCGGTAGCATCCGCTATGTTAGTTACCAAACTAACATAGCAGACGCTATGGGAGTAGCAATCAACACCACGTGACATGATAGACTTGCACCTCCTCGAACTACAGTAATAGGATATTTGACCAACACGCAACACTATCAGATTTGGGGATTGTGGATTTCCTAAGCGTCCTTTGAATGAAGACCAGAACAAGCAACATCCAAAGTGGTCCAACTGAAACCGACGCCATGGAGCTGGGTATCACCAAGCCAACCATGCCCCAGTTCAGAGCGACGCCATGACGGATAGCGCAGAAGATCAAGAAGACCAGTGAATTAATGAACTGTAATCTTTACCCTGCTGCCTAAACAGAGATCACTTGCAAACACATAAGTGAGTAAGTTTCACTCTCACGTCAATACTCTAGAGATAGAGATTTCATCTTACATTAGGGCTAAAGGCTAATGGTAAGGGAGGACTTTGTTGGCTAAGCCTTAGTGATTGGGTTAGGCCAGCAGTTCTCAAAGTTTAGGCCGCGCCTCCACTGGGGGGCGTGAGACAACTTGAGAGGAGGCGCGGGCGTGAGTGGGAAAAATCTAAGAGAAGAAAATGCGCAACCAGAGACGGTAGGATATCAAATCTCTGGCGCTACTTGGCCATGCTGCACAATGGCTACGCAGCCTCCACCGCATGAATCAGCCGGGGGCGGAGCTCCTGCAGTCTGGCTGCCTGAGGCGAGTGAGGAGCTGTCAGAGGAGAAGCTCCAGGGAGGAGTAAATCATGATTTCTTGAAATGTGTGTTTCACAAATCAGATCGTGGCAGTTCTTTGTATGTACATCAAGCACATGTGCTCATGTTTTTGTATCTGTTGGGAAGCTATTTCGGATGAATCTTATGACATTTATGGGGCTGGGAAACTGTCTATCCGCGCTGGCCAGCCTGCAGCACACGATACAGGTTGAACGTGCAGAGAACGCAACATTTACAGGTACACAGATACACTGCACGTAGTCTCTTAAAACGGATGGTTTGCTGTCGCAATTTTCAAAAGCTTCCGACTGATGGAAAGGGAAACTCAGGGAAAGTAATGAGCGATGATAGGGTGATATCCTGGATGTCCCGCCTAAAGGCAGGTGATTGGAGAAATCCGAGCGGATGACTTGTTTGTATGCCTGAGTGGAACATACAACAATAATAGTAATAATGGCAATAATAATTGGTTGAAAGGGGGGGGGCACAGCTGTCTATATGTTCTCTCAGGGGAGGCTCACTCTCCCACACTTTCAAAACTCCTGGGTTAGGCATAACTTAGGGTGTATTCACACCTGTAGGTCGTTTGCTTTGTTCTGATTGAGGTACTTAATTGATACAATTGTTGCATTTGTGCCTTGGTTCGTTTGTGTTCACACAGCCACAAATCAAACAGTCCAAATAGTATTGCCAAGCCTCCTGGATTGGCTAGGAGACACTCCGGTAGGCTAATAGCCTCTCGTGATGGAAAAAATTATTCCCAGAGATTTTCCTATATGATTATAGAATGCGTTTTGTTAGACCTACATTGTAGGCTATGTCAGGCGTGCGAGGAGAGAGAGAGAGAGAGAGACAGAGAGAGAGACAGAGAGAGAGAGAGAGAGAGAGAGAGAGAGAGAGAAAGAGGGAGGGATTGGGAGAGAGGGAGAAAGTTATTTATTTATTTATGTAGGCTATGTAGCCTATGTAAGCCTATGTATTTATTTAGCCTATTGAGTCTATCGGGAATTTGGAGATAGAAGATCAAAGACCCTCGCAACTTCTGCTATTAGGCTACTATCACGGAGATGAGGATTAGCCGAGACATAGGCTATATGAACACCTGTCCTGTCAGGAATAAAATATTAATAAATAATTTAATAATAATGGACATTTCGAGGAAGACATGCAATCAGTCTGATTGAACCAGACAATCTTATCACAAAGAAGGCTGGCTCTGATTACCATGACTTGTTTTCATTTATTGAATGGAGACCAGAGGTAAGTTGATTGAGTTCAAACTGCTGATGTGATGATCCAAAAATCCCCCAAAGTTTATCCATGCAAGTCACAAGTCGCCAAAACAGGATCTGAATGAAGATGTTGTTTTTAAAGGATAAAAATGCTCGTTCTTCAGGCCATTACGCACAGCGCAGCTGACTACGGCAGCTGGTTTATCAAAAAATGCGCACTGTTTCCTGCAGTTGTGGCGGATCGAGGTCGGATCACGTTCTCACCACAAACGAACCGCACCAGAGTTTGTTTAAAGCAGACCGAGACCACCCTTTCTTGGCGATCTCAGTCCGCTTGTTTTGTCCCACATCTGAGTGCGATTGCTGTGTTCACACTCCCCCAAACGAACCGCACCAAGGGGGAAGACGCTCTCTGTTTCGAAACAACTGCTCCAAACGAGATAGGTGTGAATACCCCCTTAGTAACTCCTAACCATAATAACTAGCCGTGATACAGTAGCCTCTGTCCTTTTTGTAACAGGTTGATTTCACTTGATGGTGAAGTACAGGGTGTTTTTGTGTGTAGCTGAAGTAAAATGTGTTATTTATTTTCACACCGTAAATATGGAGTCCAGGTCTGTTTGATGCTCCTGGGCAGACTGACCACTGGAAACCTCTGACCTCTCCTCGACTCTGTTGAGAAGACATGATGTATGAGGTCATATAAAGTCACACACACACACACACACACACACACACACACACACACACACACACACACACACACACACACACACACACACACACACACACACACACACACAATGAACTCAACTGTAAATAGTGCTTTGATTGGATGTGATGAAGGATCGGACCAATTCTACATCTGATAACTGTGAATTTGACAACAGCATCTGTTGTGATCATCAGTTTCAAATAAATACCTCAGATCAGTAGACTGCTGTCCATCTTTGAAGTTATAAGGGTGAGACATAGACCGGTCACTCTTCATGGACACACAGCTGGGCTCAGGGGAGTCTGCTCTCTCCTGCTGCATCCTGAGAGAAACACATTATGAACATTGTGAAGGTATCTGTGTCTTTATGAAGAAGACAATCAGGATGGGCTCTTCACAGGTTAGTCGGTTCAGGAGAGGCAGGCACACAGACTGCTGGTGGTTCAGCTGGTAGCTAGGCTGCTGGTGGTTCAGCTGGTAGCTAGGCTGCTGCTGGGGCTTGGCCTGGTAGCTAGGCTGAACATCTATGATGCTGAGGAAGCTCTCATCATCTCAGGTAAAGAGCTCCTCAGCCAAGGCTCAGCGAACACTTGCCTGCAAGCTGCCTGTCTGGACTCATGACTAGAAGACCTTCCCTAACCACACACATTTGTATAAAACATTAGGTTTAGGCAAGTACAACAATGTGGTTAGGGTTAGGGTTTGGTTATGGTCGTGGTTAGATGAGAAACCCTAATCTTAACCACATCTTTTTTACTTGTCACACGTTTTCAGGAAGAAGCAATTGCGGCGACCAATCAAATGAGTTCAGGGCGGGGTTTTCCCGGCCCGAACTAGGAGGAAATGTTGGTCCAGGAACAACCAGTTCGTGCTGCAACAAGTACGTACGATTTGCACCTGTGTGAGACCTGATTAATGAAACAAAGCAGTGTTTGCCTACTATTTCTCTCACTTAATATAGCTCCTTCTAATGGAGAATATGTCAGATGAAAAGTGACAAATGGAACTGGTGTTGTCAGGTCTTGTCTGGTCTTCCATATTTGGCTGGTCATATATATATATATATATATATATATATATATATATACCACATATATATATATATATATATATATATATATATATATATATATATATATATATATATATATATATATATATATATATATATAGTTGTGTTGTCAGGTCTTGTCTGGTCTTTTGCTTGTGGAAGAAGAAAGGAATAATAAGGAGAAACCACACTAAATGAGTATCCTGCAGCGAGAGGTGATAGACTTTACCAAAGTCACGTCGTGAAAATATCAGTGTATTGGAATGATCAGATGAGATGAAGTTGGAAAATGAGCAGAGCTCTACTCCTGACCAGCCAATCAGAGTGATTTCTCTACCCCTGACCAGCCAATCAGAGTGATTTCTCTACCCCTGACCAGCCAATCAGAGTGATTTATCTACCCCTGACCAGCCAATCAGAGTGATTTCGCTACCCCTGACCAGCCAATCAGAGTGATTTCTCTACCCCTGACCAGCCAATCAAGAGTGATTTCTCTACCCCTGACCAGCCAATCAGAGTGATTTCTCTACCCCTGGCCAGCCAATCAGAGTGATGTATCTACCCCTGACCAGCCAATCAGAGTGATTTCTCTCACCAACGACCAGACGCTGATTCAAAATGTTGAATCAGCCGGAAAAGCCACCGAAAAGCTGACTAGAGCGAACGGTGTGGGACACACCGCAAATACTAGAGTGACATATGCCCAGGCATGGCCGACGACCGACTGTCGGCTTTGTGTGTCTGGAGCGATATTGAATTTCACAATATCGAATATGAATTTCACTATATATATATATATATATATATATATATATATATATATATATATATATATATATATGCAGGGACTGCAGATGAAAATGAGCCTGTATGGCTAAATCTGGCACATTTACATGATGGACTCACGTGCTCATGTTAATGTGCATTGTCCCTTTTCTTAAATAAATAAGCAAACAAACAATATATATATATACCGGTATATATATATATATATATATATATATATATATATATATATATATATATATATATATATATATATATATGTGTGTGTGTGTGTATATATATATATATATATATAGTGGGTAAACTACTCACCTTGGATAGTTTACCCACCTATGTATTTACCACTACACTGTTTTAGACAGAAACTATGGAGACATTTTTGCAGTTTCACACATCTGTGTCCTAAAGTTTAATTCACTAAAGATTTACTGATCAGCAAGTGACAATCCGAATACGTATGTGGTTTGGTTGCGTGGGTGGAGGAGAGGGAGGGGCTACTCCGGGCTTTCCCAAACTTGGGGTCGCATGGAATTCATTTAGAGTCCCCTAAAATTTCTAGTAATTGATCAATACAAATAATTATTGTTATAATAATAAAAACACCACACCCTCAATTTAAAACAACTGAAGCTACCCTACGTTTTCACAAAAGCATCAGCTAAATGACAGAAGGTAAATGTAAATATACATACCGCTAATTGTCATGATAGAGAAATAACATGTGACCCCCTTATGAATAGAAAATACTTTCTTCAGTAGGGAGGTGGCCTTTTGAGTGATATGCTGCAGGAACTGAGCTGTAGGCCTGTTAGTGGGCTCTGTGTTCACCAGATATAGCCCATATCTGTAGCCTACTTAGCTCTTCTTCAATTTTCATTATTCATTCTTTAATTTGAGTCATTGTTTGTTCAGCATTAATTTGCAGCCTTGTAAATACAAGCTCACCTCAATACTGTAGGATATCAAATCACATTTCCTCATTGCAGTATAACCAGTCCTCTTACCTTGTGTCTGAAGGTCCAGGTTCATTACTGAAGTCTGGAGGTCTCTCTTTAGACCAGTCAGTCTTCATAGACAGACAGCTGGGTACTGGAGACTCTGCTCTCTGGCGGGTGGGGGGCGGTGCTGTTGAAAAATGTAAGAGTAGATTTGAAATGTAAAAGAAATTGGGCACCACTGCCCTCGGGGGTTTGTAGAGGTACTGCAGGGGGTCTGCCAATTTTCATAAAAATAAATGTGGAATTTTTTTAAATGCATTTTAGACAAAGATAATAATATTGAAACTCACAGTATAACCAGTCCTCTTACCTTGTGTCTGAAGGTCCAGGTTCTTTCTTTTTTTTGTCTTTCTTTGGTCTTTTTTTCCAGGTTCATTACTGAAGAGTGGAGGTATGCCTTTAGACCAGTCACTCTTCATAGACAGACAGCTGGGTACTGGAGACTCTGCTCTCTGCATGTGGTGCTGACCTCTGCAAACACAAATGTTTGATACATATCATCATTAGCTCTAGTAAAGACACACAACTTCTTGCAACGTTGCACATTTTCATTATTCATTGTTTAATTTGAGTCATTGTTTGTTCAGCATTAATTTGCAGCCTTGTAAATACAAGCTCACCTTAAAACTGTAGGACAGGGGTTCCTAAACTTAAGAATACCGTGGCCCACTTTGAAATCTGAAAATCTCCCGGGGCCCACCCAACCCTTTAATCACAACTCTGATCAACACACCAGACTAAGATGATCTATTTCCCGATGTTTTTTATATTATATATTTTGTATTTCATTAACTCATTGAGTGCCATGGACGTCTTTCGACGTCCAATTAAATAGTGACGTAGAGTGCCACGGACGTCTTTCGACGTCCAATGCGTTTTTTGACGGTGGGACGTCGATCAAAGCCTTCCGCATTTCCTGTACAACTATTGCAGCTATTGGAGGTCTATAACCTATTTTACAGAACCCTTAGGTGGCGACAGTGCTCTCCAGATTACAGAAATGTCAGGAATACACAGCCTGAAATAGCCGTGATCAAAGTGAACCCGCTCATGCTGCAGCCCAGAGCCATGTAGATTGTTCTGGCTGCAACTGACGGGGGCTGCGAACACAGTCAATCCGCGCACACAACTGAGCCCTTCTGCCTCTGTCTGTCTGTCAGCATAGTTTCTCCACACGATTAGCCGCTAGAAAAGCAGCAGCCGACAATGAAAAGCCAAACCTTTTACTGCAGTCCACGTGTGGCTTCTCCATGTTGCGCTGCCTGGGAGGCGGCGCACCAAAAGCACTCCGAAAATAGACGCTGCGTGCGTGAGGCTGTGTGTTACTAGTGTGGGGAGGAGTTTTCAGCTGAGGGGGGGGGAGGGGGGTGGGGCACGCAGGGCAGGACACAACTACACCACATCACTACATCAGAAAATATTACCTAGAGTCAGTGAATGTGCTTGAAATGCTGCATTTCACAAAAGGCTGAATATCTCAGCTTATAATTTGAAATGCCTGAAAACGCTGAAAACAACCTATCTTCTCCGGCTCATAACTAAAGAACGGAAAATGGTATCAATAAACTTTTTTTTGCTGATGATACAATAGAGTCTCCTTGTTCTTTTTGCGTGTTCTGTGTTTACATAGTAATATCACACAATATTCTGTGGGCCTCGAGAAATCACTGAAAACGCTCTGAAAACTCTGGCACTGGGAGCGTCCGTTCTCCAAAAGTGGCTGGCACTCAATGAGTTAACAGAGCAGGTGAACTTGGCCATAAGGGAAATTGATAATTCATCATCCACATAGAAAAAACATTTAGGCAAAATACCCAAAAGCAGATTGTCAAAACGTTCTCCCCCCTTTACTCATCAGAAGTATTTGCAGGCATAACACATTTGTTGAGACAAAATGTGATGAGCAACAACAGAAGAAATCAATCCACAATCCATTAATGATAGGCTGTGAAAAATGCTACCTTATCTGTAAAGAGGAGACTTGTGGTGCCCATTAAACCAATTTTGATTCAGATCAATTGAGCTGAGAGGTCAGGGACCCCTTTGAAATAGTTTTCCCTCGCCAAAATGTAACCTATGTTTGGAGCGTTAGTTAGCCCCCTTACAGACAAGCTAGCATATCGTCGCTGTCGTTCCAGGACCTCGAATTTCCAAAACAGAAACTTTTCAGGAAGTAAAAAAAACCTGTTTGCTCTTAAACTACTGAACCAAATGTCGTCCAAGTTGGCACATGTCTTAATTATAGTTAGTTTCCCGCTGAATGTGTCATTACTTTATTAATATCTTACCTGGATAAGCTCAAATGATGTTGTTTATATTATCAGTCCGACTTGGAAGCGCTTTCTCATGGCCAGTCAAGCGGGAGGCAGTCGCATGCTCATGCACGAGCCCCCAAGCTCCAGGCCGCGGGGGCGCGCGCAGGAGCAGCAGCATTGCCCCTCGCCTCTCATGGCCGAATGGGGGCTTTGGCATGGGGTGAGAAATAGTCTGACATAACGTAACGTTAACGTTACTTTATTCTCGTCAGAAAGCAATCCGATTTGCATGTTAAAACAAGTTTGCAGCCTAGGAATAACTGGAAAACATTTGATTGATATATTAACGTCAGAGGAAGCCAGGATTAGTCAAAACGATATGAGAAATACACAGCGCGTCTGCCGTGTGTCTTTTCCGGGTTTATTGTCCTGCGTGGGGGGGTACACACGGAGGTAGGGGGGGAATTTCGAGGTTTGACTGACAGATTGAGGGCGAATGGCGTTACGAGATTTACTCACAAGCTCGTTTTAATGCTTTTCCATTGGTTGCATTTGTTAAAAACCACACAGAGACGTGAAGGGTGACCAATGGCATTGATTCATGACAAAAAATAAAAAAGTGAAAAAAGGCACATTCGAGGTCCTGGAACGACAGCGACGATATTATGCTTGGTACTAATGGATGCCTTAGACCTTAGGCCTTAGAAACTAGAAGCCCTAAGGCTTAGGTCTTCTAGTTTCTTCTGCTGACAGGATCTCCACTCTACCTTTACAACTGATCCTGGTACAGCCATTTGATTGCCCGCGAAAATCAGGAGTGTTGGCAGACCACTCGCGACCCACCTGCAGTATCTCCACGGCCCACAGTTTGGGAATCACTGTTGTAGGATATCAAATAACATTTCCTCATTGCAGTATAACCAGTCCTCTTACCTTGTGTCTGAAGGTCCAGGTTCATTACTGAAGAGTGGAGGTATGCCTTTAGACCTGTCAGTCTTCATCGACAGACAGCTGGGTACTGGAGACTCTGCTCTCTGGCGGGTGGGGTGGGGTGCTGTTGAAAAATGTAAAAGTAGATTTGAAATGTAAAAACATTGCGCACCACTGCCCTCGGGGGTTTGTGGAGGTACTGCAGGGGGTCCGCCAATTTTCATCAAAATAAATGTGGATTTTTTTTTTTATGCACAAAAATAATAATATTGAGACTCACAGTCTAACCAGTCCTCTTACCTTCCTGGTTCTTTCTTTTTTTCTTTTTTTTCTTTTTCTTTCCAGGTTCATTACTCAAGTCTGGAGGAAGTTCTTTAGACCAGTCACTCTTCATAGACAGACAGCTGGGTACTGGAGACTCTGCTCTCTGCATGTGGTGCTGACCTCTGCAAACACAAATGTTTGATACATATCATCATTAGCTCTAGTAAAGACACACAACTTCTTGCAACGTTGCACATTGTCAGTTTTTCTGACATGTGGAGTTGTTGATAACATGGTCTGTTGATAAGTGTCCAGGATGCCAGGTTTTGCATCAGTGGTATCCACGGCAACAAATGAGGAAAGATGGCCCCTCCCATTGAGCTCTTTGACGCAGTCCTGCACGTTACAAACTCATGTAGTCCCACTGAGCGCGCTCAGTCAACGTTGGAGCTGAATAGACTTTAGAACTGATGCCATCATCACCGTACATTATCATCATCATCATCATCATCAGCATCATCAGGTTTACAATGTGAGTGTGTCAGGTCTCCCAGGAAGCTGTTTCAAGCTTTTGAAGGAGCCTGATCTCATACAAGGCCTACAGGTATCAATGGACAAACATACATACGTAAAACACACGTATCACATGATGCTTAATACAACACATAGAACATACATACATACCACATAATACATGTACACGTGACATGTACATGTATTAACACGTTCACTGCCGTTGACGAGATATCTCGTCTTAAAAAAAAAAACGTTGACTGCCGTTGACGAGATATCTCGTCTTAAAAAAAAAAAAAAAAATTGACGGTGGGACGTGGATCTAACCCTTTTACATCTCCTATTAAAATATTGGAGGTATTGAATGTGTATACGGTAATCTATTTTACCGACCCACTAAGTGGCGACAGTGCTCTCCAGACGAGAGAAAGCCAAGAAAAAACAGCCACTTGAGGAAGCCATTCTCATGAAAATGGATTGGCGAAAACGCTTTCGCTTTCGCGCTCGGAGCTGGCGGTGGGGGATTGCAAATTTGCATAATAGATTATGGGTGCAACACACTTTGAAACACCAGCAGAAAGAATCGCATGCAGCTTCATCAAAGCTCACAACCGAAAACCCAGAAACGAACGAGCCAGATTTTACAGTCTAATCCAGACTGCGCCAGCAGCAGCAGCACAGACAGGCAGGAGAAACTCGCCTGTGAGACAAACACTGCAAAGCCACCAGAGACACACCTACGGAGGGAGGAGTTTGAAGGAGAGGGGGGTGGGGGTGCTTATGGAGGAACTATATGTTCAGAACGATATTGTTTAGATGTCTGATGGCTCACTGATGCCAAAAATAAATCGTTAAAGTGACTGTTCTGCCTGTTCTACCGAATCACGCACGCACGCGCACACACACACACACACACACACACACACACACACACACACACACACACACACACACACACACACACACACACACACACACACACACACACACACACACACAATGAACTCAAGTGGATGTGATGAAGGATCGGACCAATTCTACATAACTGTGAATCTGACAACAGCAATACAATACCTTCGTTATTTCGAATCCCACATAGGTTACGCCAAACCCCACATAGGTTACGCTAAAACCACCACCGCAAAGCGTCCTACCTGTAGTTGACCAGTCGGCAGGAAAGTATCGCGGGACTTCACAAGACTTGGTGACCGAGATCACGTTTGAGGTAATTTGGTCCCTGGGAGAGTCCAGGAAATAGCCTGGGGGGAAATATCACTATGGTGGATGTTGACGGATCAGATTATGGCGATATGCGGCGAAAACGGGAATAAAAATAGCTATTTAGATGCAGGAAAGACAGGCTCACACTTGGCCCCAAATCAGCTCCATTTTACGACTGACTTGGACGCTATTGATCTCAAAACAACGCTAGGACGGCCAGAAACGCCGCGGAGATCGCTGGGTGAGTGGCCAAATCATAATTAATGCCAGGAGATGGGTCCAGGTTAAAAAAAAACGAAATTCTCCTTTAACACATTCACTGCCAACAACGTGTAAACACGTTTTCAGAATCCAGCTGTTGACTGCCAACAACGTGTAAACACGTCCTTGGCATCGATTTTTTTTTTTTAACGGGGAGTTGTGCATCTAACCCTTTTACATATCTTATATAAGTATTGGACGTGTACAACGTGTACAACCCATTCCACCGACCCACTAAGTGGCGACAAGGAAGTAGGAAGGCAAGCAAAAAGCAGTGTGATCCATTTCCATTCTCATGAAAATGGATTGGCGGAGGCGCTTTCGTTTTCGCGTTGATTGCTGGCGGTGCGGGATTGCAAACTTGCATCGTGGATTGCGGATGGAGCACACTTTGAGGCACGCAGCGTAAATATGACCAGAGTCGCAGGGGCTTCATCGGAGCTCTCGGCCAGGGCTCCGGGAGGCGGGCGAGTCCAGCCGGGCTTCCTCGGGGAGCGGCCACGCAGACAGGCACAGCCAGGCACAGCAGCAGCGGGGCAGTGAGGCTGGTGACAAGCAGCAGGCCATTTTGCCTTGCAAAATAGCACCAAATTGGAAACAGCCATAAAAGGCTTTTAGAATGGGATTTTCAACCCATTCTTTTTTGTTTCTTTTTCGCTCTAATTTAGAGTAATTTAATTTCTATTCAGAAATTTATTTGAGAGGTCGAGAGTATGAGAAAGTGAATTTGCACAGGTAGGAAAGTGCTTGTTACACGGCGCTGCAGCCAAGAAGAACGCCCACGGAGGGAGGAGTTGAAGCAACTCTCCCTCTCGCTCTCTCCCTCTCTCTCTCTCTCTCTCTCTCTCTCTCTCTCTCTCTCTCTCTCTCTCCCTCCCTCCCTCTCTCTCTCTCTCTCTCTCTCTCCCTCTCCCCCTCTCACTAGGATTAAACCTAGTGCGTCTCCCTCCCGAGAGGGAGGGAGAGAGAGAGAGAGGGAGGGAGAGCGAGAGGGAGGGAGAGAGAGAGAGAGAGAGAGAGAGAGAGAGGGAGGGAGAGCGAGAGGGAGGGAGAGAGAGAGAGAGAGCGAGAGGGGGAGGGAGAGAGAGAGAGAGAGAGCCAAAAATGAATGGTTAAAGTGACTGTTCTATCCAATTTCACAAAAAGCCGTTTATCTCTGAATATTTTTTCTGACGCTAAAACCATGCTGTATTCAACTGCTAATGCTTACATAACTACTAACTCTACAAACTAACTCTTTTAGACAGAGAAAGTACACATTCTATTAGTACTTTTGAGATATTGTATGTTCACAAAGTCCAAGCTGAAACGAATCCTCGGCTCTTGTAAAATGAGCAAGAATCCTCAAAAAACGGCTTGGCAGAAGCTACCTACAGCAAAAAAAAACGGCTGGCAGTCAATGTGTTAAGCAATGCATAAGCAACGCATAAAGTTTAGGCATCCTTGTTAACAGAAGAGAGCGTTCACACATACCGCTGCCACGCTGCGCTGAAGCCACGCTCGCGCTGCATTTATCGTTTAGGCGTCTGTTCTATTTTTCAGCGTCTAGGCGCGCTGAACTGTCAAGCTGGCTGTTGTTTCTGACGGACTTGGGCCATATTTTCTACCGAGTTTGCCCAAAAGGGAGGGTGGAGCGCGAATTAACGAGTGCATAGTAGGAGAGCTGTCCTTCATGTGTTCCTCTATTAACGTCTTTTCTGTAAAATGTACATTATATATACCCCCTAGGGTTGTAGCGGTACTAAATTTCTGTTTCGGTGCCGGTACCAATTTGTATTTCGATACTTTCGATACTTTGATACTTTTTGTAAAAAAAAAAGTGAAACTGTCCAATGTCAAGATTTGGCTTTATTTTAAGAGTTTGGGAACAATTACACCAATAAATTGGTGTGGCATTTAAATGCTGAACAAAACAAACCTCTTGAGCAGTGAGAATACCGGTAAGTAAAATAAAGTAATGCCAGTGAAAATAAAATGACCATAAAACACTAGCCTATAGCAGCAAAAACTCAGAGAAACACCAATAACAACAATAAATAAATAATTGGTGGCATTTCAATTCTGTCTAACTTTTACTTGTCAAATAAGTACACACTCAGTAACATAACACAAATCTTTTGAACAGTGGGAAATGGGAATAAGTAAAATAAATAAAATAAATAATAATATAATAAAACACTATAGCAGCAGAAACTCAAATCTTTTTTTCTTCAACAAGCAGCATGGCTTCATATTCCCATTCTGTCCCCCAGCCTACTCAGTCTAAACCCTAGTTCTCCTATGGGTGGTAGACAGACTCACTGTTTGGCTGACTCTCAGTTTACTCACTCAGTCCCTCCCATCCCAATGTCTTCTTCAGGTTCCTAGCCAAGAAAACGAGGGTGTCAACATGTTCCTCGGTCAGTCTAGATCTTGTTGGACTGCAGATATTCCCAGAAGTACTGAAAACACGTTCAGATGCACAGCTTGATGCTGGAATACAGAGATATTGTCTAGCAAACTGAGCTAAGATGGGCAGGTCTGTCTGGTGTTGCTTCCACCATGCCAGGGGATCCTCTGCAGGGCTGATGTCTCTAAATTGTTTATACTCAGTAATCTCAACTTCCAGTTTAGCACTTCTTGTCATGGGTGGGGCATTCAGGCAGTATTACTCACAGTTTACATCTAACGTTATGTAGGCTACTTTCACGCATACTTCAGTCAGGGTTATCGACAGTCCATATTATTGCCTCTGCACGTTTCCCGACGCTACAGTGAGCGCTCGTTAACTAACGTTACTGCGGAGTCCGCTGTTAGTACAGCAGAGTCCGCTGTAACGTTAGTACAGCGGAGTCCGCTGTAACGTTAGTTAACGTTAGTTAACGAGCGCATTTTCTCACTGTAGCGTCGGGAAACGTGCAGAGGCAATAATATGGACTGTCGATAACCCTGACTGAAGTATGCGTGAAAGTAGCCTACATAACGTTAGATGTAAACTGTGAAAGGGCACAGCTGCTGCTACTAACTGGGCTGGGAGAGGCTTTGTGTTTAGCCATAGCCTACTTTGCTAGTTTGCTTTTAATGTGCGCGGGTCTGCTCAGTGCTCAGCTGCTTTTTTTCCTCAAACTCTTTTCCTCACCGCTTGACATGTGGATATGACGTCACTCACTCCAGCGCATTTCTTAAAGAGACAGGCTCATATTGACCATTATCAGTCATAGCAGCGGTCGGAAAAGTACCGGGTCTTTTTAAATCTTAGTATAGAACCTGTTCTACAGCAATAGTACCGCGGTTCGGGGGTAGTACCGGTAGTACCTACATCCCTAATACCCCCCCTGTCTCAATGCATGTATCACTCATGGTGTTGATGACTCATAGTCACATGATTACCCGAGGGAAAATAACAATTACAGCCGGCCAGGAAATAGACAGACATCATCACTTGCATCTGAAAAGTGTAAAAAACCACTGCTCATGTGATCAGCGTAGCGCAGAGCGGGGCTTCAGTGTGGCGTCCTGTGTGAACGTAAATAGGCGCCTAGCGTGCATGAAGCAATGCCTATATGCCTAGGCGTAGAAGCGTCGCTTAAGGCATATGTGTGAACCAAGGGTTAAGCTGCTACATTTAAGCTTTCTCTTCTCTTCTTTTTTTTATATACCAAAGATAAGATGTTTATTTCTAGTATTATGAGTGTGCAGGGGACAGCAGACTGGAATGAGCTCAGCCAGTCTGAAATTCATATTATACACAACTTGATACATCAAGCGAGCATTTTGGTGAAGATGAAAATCGGCAAGCCTCAGGAGACCATAACAATGGAACAGAGGGCGTGTGGGTGCGTTAAACCCCGACCATGACATGGCTCGTATTATTTTCTTTTGCAGACTTTCAAGTTTCTTGTAGTGACTAGGAAAGGTGTTGCACCATATGACATTACAGTAGTAAAGTTTAGAGTGTAACAGTCATCTTACTTTGTGTCTGAGGGTCCATGTTGAGGACTGAAGAGTAGAGACTCCTCCACAGACAGAGAGCTCTCAGGAGGCTCTGCTCCAACCTCTTCCTCCACACGACCACTCATCTTCTGAGAGGAGACAGACAGACAGACAGACAGACAGACACACACACACACACACACACACACACACACACACACACACACACACACACACACACACACACACACACACACACACACACACACACACACACACACACACACACACACACACACACACACACACACACACACACACACACACACACAGAGTCCCAGCTCATTAGTAGGGCTGAACAATTTGGGGAAAACATCTAATTGTGATTTTTACCACGTGCACAGAGCATGGTCAAGAGACGGCTCTTTAGGGTGAGTCATTCAGTCAGTCAGTCAGTCAGTCAGTCAGTCAGTCATAATGTTCACGGAAAGAACGCTTATTTCAGGGTCACTAAATGGTGAGATTCCCTCTCTTTTCCCAATGGGGTGGTGTGTTTCAATCAACACTGTGTGAATTACAACGAGCGCACCTAGACACAAACACACACACACGCACACACACACACACACACACACACACACACACACACACACACACACACACACACACACACACACACACACAGTGCAGTGGGGTACAGTCTGCAGTGTTTGTCCTGCAAGATTAGAAACCGAGATCTTTGCAAATATTGAGTTTTGAAATGTGTGTTTCAACATTCTGACCCAGTGATCCTTTGGATCCACATTAAAGGAAGACATTCACATATTTCTGTATGTTTTGGTTACGTTATTTCACAACTATTTTAACATGACAGCATGGCTGCTGCACTTCAAAGCATGGAAACAGAGTCGCAGACGCGGTGCCATCAAGTGTAAGCAGGTCTGTGTCAAAACATTCAACACTGAAACGTGAATATGGAGCTATAAAATACATTCTTTTTAGAAATACGACACAGCGAAAACCACATGGGATAGTTTAATCTCCCCGATTATCAAGCTGCAACCCAATCGTGTTGTCATTTCACTTGTCTGAAAACCAGAATATGTCAGCCCAGTCTCCAAAAGAAGTTCAATAGTAACATTAGTCCACAACCTAAAAATGTTTCTGTCACATCAACACCTTATGTCTTTAACTAACAGGTCAACTATTCTGTCGTGTCACACACACACACACACACACACACACACACACACACACACACACACACACACACACACACACACACACACACACACACACACACACACACACACACACAAGCTTCATTCATTATTTCTTTTTTATCAACACTTGTCTTGAATGACTTCATTTTCAAGCAGATCCTCGTCTGTCTGTAGTGTCGGGTGGATACTGTCAGGTGCCTAAATGTGCAGAACATGTGCAACAGCGCCCCTCTGTGGTCACACACGGTGGTCACAGATTTCAGTGAAACACTGCTGGCTTATGAGAAATCAGCCCGGTGAACCCGCCCTCAGAGACGAGAGGCGGATGACTCAAACGCAACACAGCAGTCTGCTCTGTAGGCAAGTCGACGCATGTCATCTTAGTTAGTAGCGCCCTATGTAGGCCTAATATGAAGCAGATTAGTTTACCACCCATTGAGCTATATTAAATATATATATGTCGATGTTCCCACCTCGCTCTGAAGTCCTGATCTGTCTGCAGAAAGTCAACAAGCCGTTTCTCTCTTTATGAGGAGTCATGTGACTGAAAGACGCTCATCTCGCAGAGTCTCAGACACACAGATGGAATAAAACTGGGTTAATTTAACGGTTTAATAAACTGCGTCATGTCGGTCTTCTGTGAAGTACAGGCCCCGCCCAAATCAACTTCCCTCGTTGTTTTACTGACGCCATTATCTCACTGTTACATCTTTTCTATGAGCGTTACTTTGAGAGAGAGGAAAAGAGGCAGGTGAACGCAGTAAAACACCTGCGATCAGTAACAAACTGACTCAGACACTTTTACAATCAACAGATGTGAACTCAGACAGTGGAAAAAGGTGACAGATATCAGCCAGGGCAGAGACACTAAACCACTCAGAAATCATTCACTTACTTAGCAGCACAAGTTCGAGAAGGTGACTGTGTCACCTCACCTAAAGGCACGATAATAATAATAACGTTAATAATGTAGTATTAACACTCACCCTGCGTCTTCTCTCTGCTCTCTCAAAATGGTGTCGGTGTGACTCTGAGTTGAACTGCGACACACTTGACTTCCACTGTCAACAGTTACTTTGCTCCGCCTCAGCCTGTATAGAGAAGTGTCGTGGCAGCAGGGCTGGATGATGATGAACAAAACGTCGCTCCGAGTGTTTCCGGCTCTGGGCGGAAGACCGTGCTGTGCTCCAGGAACAATATTCCGCTCAATTCTTGCGTTCCGTTTAGAAAACATGGGCGACGCGAGTAACGAGAGTTAGCTCAAAACAAACACTTTGTTTGGTATGTCCATGCTTCTTGTTTTTTCTCTAACTCGTATCGACTGACTGCCTGCTGTTGCATTTGTGTGGGGGAACGAAAACACTGCAGCACACAGGCCACCGGAAGACGGGGGCGGGTCTTCTTCTGTCTTCCTGCCTCAGTAACTGCCAGTCTCTCTCTCTCCCCCTATGCTCTCCCCTCTGAGAGAGCCTGGTGACGCGGCAGGGCTGGGAAAGTAACTGATTACATGTATTGTAGATTGTATTTATTGTGGATTTATTGATCCAATTCGCTGTGCACTGTAAATATTGACTCTTTTATTGTCTACTTTATGTTTGATATCTTAAGGTGCAAAATTAATAACACCTAAAAACACTTGGCTCTTAGAAATGACCAGTGAGTGCAGCCAAGAAATAAATGACTGGGTTTCTAAGAAAATTATGCTCTGTAATCCAAAGATGTAAACACGATTATTATATTATTATATATTATATTATTATTGAGAAACAGATAAGACAAGATTAGCAAAGCTGTTCTTTTTTGTTGTTGTTGTTGTTGGGTCCTGAGGAGCTCCAGTAGTCAAATGCAGGAGGAAATTTGTTCAAAAGTAATCAAAAAGTAAAATAATCAGTTACATTACTTTTATATTGTGATACTTGGATTACTGATTACAATTTTTGATAGGTAACTATTAATTGTATCCGATTACATTTTAAAAATAAACTTCCCAACCCTGGTTTACCAATCACAAGTTCCAGAGGAGGCTGCGGGCGGGATTTAGGTGTGACAACAGCTAGAAGCGAGCGATGATAGACAGATGGTTCATCCAATCACCTGCCAGAGATTATTTAAACACACCCTTTTCCAAACCGTTTCCAAAGACGAGCTCCCACATGGTTCTGTGAACAAACATACCATCTGGCATATATTATATATATATATATATACATATATATATACACACATGTCCTATAACTTCATTTCCATTCATACTCCCTGAAGTCATTATTTCCACCATGTATGTATCAAGTTGAGCCACAGTCTACTGGTTGCTTTTGTAACAGATTTGAATATTTATTGAAGGAAAAGATCAAATAGAGAACACATGTACAATACTTCAGCTACAGAGAAACAAGCCGTGTAGCTGAACAAAGACATGCGCACATTTCCAACTTTGTCCAAATGAAATAGAAACATGTGAGAGGAGAATGAAAGGGAAATAGTGTCTGAAGTGCTGCTGTGCAAAGTGCCACAAATCAATCCTCTTTATCGACATAGATTTGACTCTACTGTAACTATACTACAGACTTTACTGTACAAACCACCTGCAAGCAGCAGCTGAAAGATACTTAACTCAGACGTGGATCTAGGATTTCAAACAGCCCCCCATCAGAAGAAAGTGCCTGGCACTTTGTACTGGAGCGCCCTCTAGCGGCTTTCTGCCTCAGTACATGGCTCTCATGAACGGCAAAGCAAGAAGATATAATCATATCTCAAACTTGTATCAGGTCCCAGGGTCCTCCTTACACATTTTCAATCAAAGAAAATCACATACTTTTTCCTCTGAAGATGTTGTCTGGTGTTCAATATGATTAACGCAGACCTAGATCTAGATCTGGTCTGATGAAGAAATATCAGAATATGTGAGATGATCGGCAGGGTTCCTACA
>NW_028151544.1:0-5000 GCF_964638095.1 Poromitra crassiceps | reverse complement strand
TAAAAATTGAATCAATAAATAGACCAGAGGTTTTTAAAGTGGGAGGCGGGCCTCCCCAGGGAGTCTCCAGACAGTTTCAGGGGAGGCTCAGTGAATGGAAGTGGAAAAAGATATCTCAAAAGGAGATCACATAGAACCTAAACCTAAACCTAGAATAGTCTAAATTTGTGTGATTTGGTTAAAGAAATAGTTAAGATAATCAGTAGTTTTGGGAATTTTACAGTTTTCCCCACTTTCCCAGAGTCAGAAACAAATAATTCCTTCAGGCAGACCTTATGACAGGTATTTTTATGTATTGGTGTCGTCTGAAGTATGTCAAACAAGCTACAGCAATATCAGGCTATCTTGGCTCAATTAATTATCGAGTGTGTGTAGGAGGGGTAGCTTTCTCTGAGGGGAGGCCCACAGTCTCAGACTTTGGAAACCACTACAATAGACTACATTTATCAAGGTACATCATCAGGGTGTCCCATTTGCCTCATGAAGAATATTATGTGAATATGAGGACAATACAAATTGTTGACGATGTCGCCGTGCAAGAAGCAGAGAGCAGCGTGCCTTGTCTATGATGCCGTCGATGTTTCCATCCTCCACGCTCTTCTTGATGGTCTGAGCGGTCCCTGCCACAGACTCTGATATCTTCTTGGTGGCATTGGTGGCAAAACTGAAGATGTAGTCTTCAAAGAGAGGAGGGAGAGGACGGGATTAGGGCTTCATGAGACTTGACTTGATGCATGAAGAGAAAACTTGAGACTTGACTTTTTGTTCTGGTGACTTGCTACTCGACTCTGACTTGTGCAGTACTTTGATGAAAAGGTTTCTTGTGTGTAGCAGACCTGTCATCAAAACATTGCTACAGCGACACAGGGGGAGCACGCAGAACAGAATGCAGTTTATTTAAATGGACCTATGGTTGTGTAACGTAGCTCAGTAGCACTACTAACACTGTCATGGTTGTTGGTTTGATTCCCACTGGGGCCACCCATGCTCACAAGAGTCACAACATACTGTAATGCACTTATACCATATTTGCTTCCACCAAATGGCATTATCTTCATGCATAAGGTTACACCTGGCATTTTTATGGAGGACAGCAAGGCTGACTAACTGATGACGAGTTCCACATCTAAAAGAGAGATGATTAAGAAGCACGTAGGGTAGTCTTACCGCCCAGTCCTCTCCCCGGCTGCTCGGAGTTCTCCTGGCGGGCTGCTGGCTCGTCTTCCTGGGCTGCTTGCTGTTTGTTTACCTCGTTCTGTGCCTGGACCACCTTCTCTTCTCGCTCCTCGGCTAAGTTGTCCGTGTCATCACGCTTCTTTGGGTACGCTGGGTTCTCCAAGCCCAGCCACGACCCAAAACCTTTCAACATTTCAACCTAGCTGCTGTCAGCCTGGAGCATCTTCTCGATCTCTTGGTCCCACTGCTCGTCTCTGTCTGTGGCCTCGCTCACCACCTCGTACTCCTGGAGCTCCTGCTGCAGCTCCTTCTCCCAGTCTGCCGGCTCCTCTGGGGGAGGGAGGAGGGAGGAGGAGGGGGGAGGAGGGAGGAGGAGGGAGGAGGGAGGAGGGGGGGAGGAGGGAGGAGGGAGGGAGGAGGGAGGAGGGAGGAGGGAGGAGGGAGGAGGGAGGAGGGAGGAGGGAGGGAGGAGGGAGGAGGGAGGGAGGAGGGAGGAGGGGGGAGGAGGGAGGAGGGAGGAGGGAGGAGGGAGGAGGGGGGGAGGGGACACACCACAGAGGTGGTAAGATGGCTTTAGTTAGCCAAATTAACATGTGAAATGACATCATGACTGACACAACACTGATATATTGACTATGATTAAAAATCTGATATCAAATCAGGCTTGTATATCTTTGATATGATGGATATCATTTGGTTTGTTTGATGACATATTTATTGCTCTACACTGGTTGTCTCTGGGAAGCACTTAACCTGAATTTATTCTGATGACTGTAATTATGATCTCCGCCAATGGGCGGACATACATTATTATGCAAATGCTTTATTAAACATGCTGAGGAGTGACACATCACCACATTATGCTCCATATTTATCAATCATCTCAGAGTAGGAGTAGCGATCTAGGATCAGTTATGTCCCTTAGCTCATAACCAATGAGATGAGCATATTGATCTAGGATCAGTTATGTCCCTTAGCTCATAACCAATGAGATGAGCATATTGATCTAGGATCAGTTATGTCCCTTAGCTCATAACCAATGAGATGAGCATATTGATCTAGGATCAGTTATGTCCCTTAGCTCATAACCAATGATTGATTGATTGATTTATTCGATGAATGACAAAAGTAAAGCACATCATACACAAAAATATAAAGGCCACTCATACATCACCATCAAGGATAAAAACACAATAAAGTCCGAGGACTTGTTTCCATTGTGGTCCTTGGTCTCGGACAGACGACTCAGACCGACATAAAAACAGACATAACAATAAAGAAACATAAAACTACTTCCACCTATAGACTATTAAAAAAAACCATTTAAGATGTTAAAACAGTTTTAACAAAAGCAATATAAAAAGACATTTGAAACAGGACCCAATCCCGAAAATAAAGAACACATTAAAAAGGCTAAAAAACCAATCTGACTAAAATAAATAAAATAACTTTAAACAGGCTATAAATTAACAATACTCAAAAATATTTACATTTACATACCCGCACCAGTCATGATCCAGATTTTGAGAGCGATTTTAAAGCTGCTCAAGGTGTTAATCATCTTCAGGCTGTCCGGAAGGCTGTTCCACAACAGCCCGGCTGAGTATTTGACTGAGATTTGGCATGAGATGAGCATATTGATCTAGGATCAGTTATGTCCCTTAGCTCATAACCAATGAGATGAGCATATTGATCTAGGATCAGTTATGTCCCTTAGCTCATAACCAATGAGATGAGCATATTGATCTAGGATCAGTTATGTCCCTTAACTCATAACCAATGAGATGAGCATATTGATCTAGGATCAGTTATGTCCCTTAGCTCATAACCAATGAGATGAGGACATTGATCGGGTAGACGTGAGACTGTTGAGGAAGAAAAACCAGGTCAGCTACCTATAGAGAGCCAAAGTGAACGTCACTTCCTGCTTCAGCGCTGTACCAGAGAAGTGAGTCACTTTGCCTCTCTATACACGTTGCCAGCCACTGCTCATCGTCCTCATTCCTCATCACGGGCCTGGGCCCTGCACCCCGCACACGTGTTCTGACCCGTCTGTCCTCAGCCAGCTCTGCCGCGCGCTTTCCGCTTCACAGCTGTGCCCACAGTGTTCTAAGCAGACCAGATGGCATCCAGCAGATGATAGAACACTCATCCCTAAGAGACTTGAGACTTGACTTAGACTTGTGACCAAAAGACTTGAGACTTGACTTGGACTTGCAAAAAATAACTTGTGAGCATCTCTGTTTTGTTGTCATCATCACGTGTGTGTGGTGTGTATGTGTGTGTGTGTGTGTGTGTGTGTGTGTGTGTGCGGGAGTGTGTGTGTGTGTGTGTGTGTGTGTGTGTGTGTGTGTGTGTGAATGTGTGTGTGTGTGTGTGTGTGTGCGTGTGTGTGTGCGGGAGTGTGTGTGTGTGTGTGTGTGTGTGTGTGTGTGTGTGTGTGTGTGTGTGTGAATGTGTGTGTGTGTGTGTGTGTGCATGTGTGTGTGTGTAGAGTCATGGCATACATACCTGATCTTTCTTTACTCTTTGCAGACAGTCTCCCAGTTGGATTTTCTCCTCTTCTAGCACCGTAACGTTATTCAACTCACTACCTCAGCTTCTATGAGCTGAGCGGTAGAGCTTAGATCAGGCCCCCAAAAAAACAAGCCGACTCGACCCGAGCCCGTTCTGTCTCTGGGCCCGTCCCGTCCCATTGACTGCAAGTATGGGCACGAGCCCAACCCGAACCTGAAATTGTCTTAGTAAGTTGGCTGCTTGTCTCAACTATAACCCTGATGTCTGTTCAGTCTTATGAATACATAAAGGTTTGAAGGTTACAATGTTATAACATTCTGATCTTATCACACCAAATATGACCCCAATTATATCAATATCTGACCACGAGCGCGGCCGGGGCCCGAGGTATAGAAGGGATATTCAGACCCGGCACATGGACCCGGTCGGGCCGGACTCGGGTTCTGGCAGAGCCTCTCACCTCTAATGAGTGGACTAGCTTCCCTGCACCATACCGGCCCCCGTATCCAAGGTTCATCCTATTTCCTGGAACAGCAAACAATGTTTTCATTGGATGAGAAGCTGACGGGATGTGTGGTGGGTTGAGCTGTCCCCTGTTAGTGCTGCCACGCCCCCCTCATCATCTCCCATCCAGAACAGGTGAGGCACCTCCCCCTCTTGCTAGTTGACAGCCTCTTTAAAAGGGAGCCATGCAGTGTTGGGCAAGTTACTTTCAAAATGTAACTACATATTACTAGTTACTTTCATTTGAAAGTAATAAGTTACTTTACAATATTACTGTATGTGTAGAGTAACTCGTTACTCAGTACACTACTTTTGCATTACTTTTATCAAAACAACAGCAGTAGCAGAATGACATCACTGCCCTGGAACCATCCAGAAAAATAATTTCAACTGCCTTGAAGTCAGTGTAAACAATCCAAAATTCGAAATGTTATTCTTTTCCTTTGTTATTGTCATCTATAGTGGTTATTTGTATAAAAACACACAGTTTGATTAGGAAATGATTGTTTCTTTTTTAAATATGTGCTTTGATTTAAAAAACAACTCAATTTGTAACTTGAGTTACTTGACAAAGTAACTGGTATAATATTACTGAAAAGTAATAAGTTACATTACTGAGTTACTGCTAAAAGTAATATATTACATGTAATATGTTACTTTTGTAATGAGTTACCCCCAACACTGGCCGTGCATGGCTGTTAGTTAGGCTTGCCTCGCTCTTTCCCGACACCGCTGTGATGGTTGAGACAGAGTCATGCCAGAATAAGGAGCAGAGCTAGCTGGAGGGAGCATTAGCTCCTTCA
>NW_028151545.1:20000-59215 GCF_964638095.1 Poromitra crassiceps | reverse complement strand
TTTTTTTCAAAGTCAGACTTGACACCAGAGAGGCTGAATACCGCACTGAGTCAATGCGGTCTTAGCCTCTCTGGTCTCAACACTCTGTCTGATTTTGGATTTTTTTTTTTTTTTTCAAAGTCAGACTTGACACCAGAGAGGCTGAATACCGCACTGAGTCAATGCGGTCTTAGCCTCTCTGGTGTCAACACTCTGTCTGATTTTGGATTTTTTTTTTTTTTTTCAAGTCAGACCTTTGACACAGAGAGGCTGAATACCGCACTGAGTCAATGCGGTCTTAGCCTCTCTGGTCTCAACACTCTGTCTGATTTTGGATTTTTTTTTTTTTTTTCAAAGTCAGACTTGACACCAGAGAGGCTGAATACCGCACTGAGTCAATGCGGTCTTAGCCTCTCTGGTCTCAACACTCTGTCTGATTTTGGATTTTTTTTTTTTTTTTCAAAGTCAGACTTGACACCAGAGAGGCTGAATACCGCACTGAGTCAATGCGGTCTTAGCCTCTCTGGTGTCAACACTCTGTCTGATTTTGGATTTTTTTTTTTTTTCAAAATCAGACTTGACACCAGAGAGGCTGAATACCGCACTGAGTCAATGCGGTCTTAGCCTCTCTGGTCTCAACACTCGGTCTGATTTTGGATTTTTTTTTTTTTTTTCCCAAAATCAGACTTGACACCAGAGAGGCTGAATACCGCACTGAGTCAATGCGGTCTTAGCCTCTCTGGTCTCAACACTCTGTCTGATTTTGGTTGTTTTTTTTTTTTTTCCAAAATCAGACTTGACACCAGAGAGGCTGAATACAGCACTGAGTCAATGCGGTCTTAGCCTCTCTGGTCTCAACACTCTGTCTGATTTGGATTTTTTTTTTTTTTTTCAAAGTCAGACTTGACACCAGAGAGGCTGAATACCGCACTGAGTCAATGCGGTCTTAGCCTCTCTGGTCTCAACACTCTGTCTGATTTTGGATTTTTTTTTTTTTTTCAAAGTCAGACTTGACACCAGAGAGGCTGAATACCGCACTGAGTCAATGCGGTCTTAGCCTCTCTGGTGTCAACACTCTGTCTGATTTTGGATTTTTTTTTTTTTTTTTCAAAGTCAGACTTGACACCAGAGAGGCTGAATACCGCACTGAGTCAATGCAGTCTTAGCCTCTCTGGTCTCAACACTCTGTCTGATTTTGGATTTTTTTTTTTTTCAAAGTCAGACTTGACACCAGAGAGGCTGAATACCGCACTGAGTCAATGCGGTCTTAGCCTCTCTGGTCTCAACACTCTGTCTGATTTTGGATTTTTTTTTTTTTTTTCAAAGTCAGACTTGACACCAGAGAGGCTGAATACCGCACTGAGTCAATGCGGTCTTAGCCTCTCTGGTCTCAACACTCTGTCTGATTTTGGATTTTTTTTTTTTTTTCAAAGTCAGACTTGACACCAGAGAGGCTGAATACCGCACTGAGTCAATGCGGTCTTAGCCTCTCTGGTCTCAACACTCTGTCTGATTTTGGATTTTTTTTTTTTTTTTCAAAGTCAGACTTGACACCAGAGAGGCTGAATACCGCACTGAGTCAATGCGGTCTTAGCCTCTCTGGTCTCAACACTCTGTCTGATTTTGGATTTTTTTTTTTTTTTTTCAAAGTCAGACTTGACACCAGAGAGGCTGAATACCGCACTGAGTCAATGCGGTCTTAGCCTCTCTGGTCTCAACACTCTGTCTGATTTTGGATTTTTTTTTTTTTTTCCAAAGTCAGACTTGACACCAGAGAGGCTGAATACCGCACTGAGTCAATGCGGTCTTAGCCTCTCTGGTCTCAACACTCTGTCTGATTTTGGATTTTTTTTTTTTTTTCCAAAGTCAGACTTGACACCAGAGAGGCTGAATACCGCACTGAGTCAATGCGGTCTTAGCCTCTCTGGTCTCAACACTCTGTCTGATTTTGGATTTTTTTTTTTTTTTCAAAGTCAGACTTGACACCAGAGAGGCTGAATACCGCACTGAGTCAATGCGGTCTTAGCCTCTCTGGTCTCAACACTCTGTCTGATTTTGGATTTTTTTTTTTTTTTTCAAAGTCAGACTTGACACCAGAGAGGCTGAATACCGCACTGAGTCAATGCGGTCTTAGCCTCTCTGGTCTCAACACTCTGTCTGATTTTGGATTTTTTTTTTTTTTTTCAAAGTCAGACTTGACACCAGAGAGGCTGAATACCGCACTGAGTCAATGCGGTCTTAGCCTCTCTGGTCTCAACACTCTGTCTGATTTTGGATTTTTTTTTTTTTTTCAAAGTCAGACTTGACACCAGAGAGGCTGAATACCGCACTGAGTCAATGCAGTCTTAGCCTCTCTGGTCTCAACACTCTGTCTGATTTTGGATTTTTTTTTTTTTTCCAAAGTCAGACTTGACACCAGAGAGGCTGAATACCGCACTGAGTCAATGCGGTCTTAGCCTCTCTGGTCTCAACACTCTGTCTGATTTTGGTTTTTTTTTTTTTTTTTCCAAAGTCAGACTGACACCAGAGAAGCTGAATACCGCACTGAGTCAATGCGGTCTTAGCCTCTCTGGTCGTCAACACTCTGTCTGATTTTGGATTTTTTTTTTTTTTTTTTCAAAGTCAGACTTGAAACCAGAGAGGCTGAATACCGCACTGAGTCAATGCAGTCTTAGCCTCTCTGGTCTCAACACTCTGTCTGATTTTGGATTTTTTTTTTTTTTCCAAAGTCAGACTTGACACCAGAGAGGCTGAATACCGCACTGAGTCAATGCGGTCTTAGCCTCTCTGGTCTCAACACTCTGTCTGATTTTGGATTTTTTTTTTTTTTTTCAAAGTCAGACTTGACACCAGAGAGGCTGAATACCGCACTGAGTCAATGCGGTCTTAGCCTCTCTGGTCTCAACACTCTGTCTGATTTTGGATTTTTTTTTTTTTTTTCAAAGTCAGACTTGACACCAGAGAGGCTGAATACCGCACTGAGTCAATGCGGTCTTAGCCTCTCTGGTGCTCAACACTCTGTCTGATTTTGGATTTTTTTTTTTTTTTCAAAGTCAGACTTGACACCAGAGAGGCTGAATACCGCACTGAGTCAATGCGGTCTTAGCCTCTCTGGTCTCAACACTCTGTCTGATTTTGGATTTTTTTTTTTTTTTTCAAAGTCAGACTTGACACCAGAGAGGCTGAATACCGCACTGAGTCAATGCGGTCTTAGCCTCTCTGGTCGTCAACACTCTGTCTGATTTTGGATTTTTTTTTTTTTTTTCAAAGTCAGACTTGACACCAGAGAGGCTGAATACCGCACTGAGTCAATGCGGTCTTAGCCTCTCTGGTCTCAACACTCTGTCTGATTTTGGATTTTTTTTTTTTTTTTCAAAGTCAGACTTGACACCAGAGAGGCTGAATACCGCACTGAGTCAATGCGGTCTTAGCCTCTCTGGTCTCAACACTCTGTCTGATTTTGGATTTTTTTTTTTTTTTCCAAAGTCAGACTTGACACCAGAGAGGCTGAATACCGCACTGAGTCAATGCGGTCTTAGCCTCTCTGGTCTCAACACTCTGTCTGATTTTGGATTTTTTTTTTTTTTTTCAAAGTCAGACTTGACACCAGAGAGGCTGAATACCGCACTGAGTCAATGCGGTCTTAGCCTCTCTGGTCTCAACACTCTGTCTGATTTTGGATTTTTTTTTTTTTTTCAAAGTCAGACTTGACACCAGAGAGGCTGAATACCGCACTGAGTCAATGCGGTCTTAGCCTCTCTGGTCTCAACACTCTGTCTGATTTTGGATTTTTTTTTTTTTTTCAAAGTCAGACTTGACACCAGAGAGGCTGAATACCGCACTGAGTCAATGCGGTCTTAGCCTCTCTGGTCTCAACACTCTGTCTGATTTTGGATTTTTTTTTTTTTTTTCAAAGTCAGACTTGACACCAGAGAGGCTGAATACCGCACTGAGTCAATGCGGTCTTAGCCTCTCTGGTCTCAACACTCTGTCTGATTTTGGATTTTTTTTTTTTTTTCAAAGTCAGACTTGACACCAGAGAGGCTGAATACCGCACTGAGTCAATGCGGTCTTAGCCTCTCTGGTGTCAACACTCTGTCTGATTTTGGATTTTTTTTTTTTTTTTCAAAGTCAGACTTGACACCAGAGAGGCTGAATACCGCACTGAGTCAATGCGGTCTTAGCCTCTCTGGTCTCAACACTCTGTCTGATTTTGGATTTTTTTTTTTTTTTCAAAGTCAGACTTGACACCAGAGAGGCTGAATACCGCACTGAGTCAATGCGGTCTTAGCCTCTCTGGTCTCAACACTCTGTCTGATTTTGGATTTTTTTTTTTTTTCCAAAGTCAGACTTGACACCAGAGAGGCTGAATACCGCACTGAGTCAATGCGGTCTTAGCCTCTCTGGTGTCAACACTCTGTCTGATTTTGGATTTTTTTTTTTTTTTCTAAATCAGACTTGACACCAGAGAGGCTGAATACCGCACTGAGTCAATGCGGTCTTAGCCTCTCTGGTGTCAACACTCTGTCTGATTTTGGATTTTTTTTTTTTTTCAAAGTCAGACTTGACACCAGAGAGGCTGAATACCGCACTGAGTCAATGCGGTCTTAGCCTCTCTGGTCTCAACACTCTGTCTGATTTTGGATTTTTTTTTTTTTTTTCAAAGTCAGACTTGACACCAGAGAGGCTGAATACCGCACTGAGTCAATGCGGTCTTAGCCTCTCTGGTCTCAACACTCTGTCTGATTTTGGATTTTTTTTTTTTTTCAAAGTCAGACTTGACACCAGAGAGGCTGAATACCGCACTGAGTCAATGCGGTCTTAGCCTCTCTGGTCTCAACACTCTGTCTGATTTTGGATTTTTTTTTTTTTTTCAAAGTCAGACTTGACACCAGAGAGGCTGAATACCGCACTGAGTCAATGCGGTCTTAGCCTCTCTGGTCTCAACACTCTGTCTGATTTTGGATTTTTTTTTTTTTTTTCAAAATCAGACTTGACACCAGAGAGGCTGAATACCGCACTGAGTCAATGCGGTCTTAGCCTCTCTGGTCTCAACACTCTGTCTGATTTTGGATTTTTTTTTTTTTTTCAAAATCAGACTTGACACCAGAGAGGCTGAATACCGCACTGAGTCAATGCGGTCTTAGCCTCTCTGGTCTCAACACTCTGTCTGATTTTGGATTTTTTTTTTTTTTTTCAAAGTCAGACTTGACACCAGAGAGGCTGAATACCGCACTGAGTCAATGCGGTCTTAGCCTCTCTGGTGTCAACACTCTGTCTGATTTTGGATTTTTTTTTTTTTTTTCAAAGTCAGACTTGACACCAGAGAGGCTGAATACCGCACTGAGTCAATGCGGTCTTAGCCTCTCTGGTGTCAACACTCTGTCTGATTTTGGATTTTTTTTTTTTTTTTCAAAGTCAGACTTGACACCAGAGAGGCTGAATACCGCACTGAGTCAATGCGGTCTTAGCCTCTCTGGTCTCAACACTCTGTCTGATTTTGGATTTTTTTTTTTTTTTTCAAAGTCAGACTTGACACCAGAGAGGCTGAATACCGCACTGAGTCAATGCGGTCTTAGCCTCTCTGGTCTCAACACTCTGTCTGATTTTGGATTTTTTTTTTTTTTTTCAAAGTCAGACTTGACACCAGAGAGGCTGAATACCGCACTGAGTCAATGCGGTCTTAGCCTCTCTGGTGTCAACACTCTGTCTGATTTTGGATTTTTTTTTTTTTTTTCAAAGTCAGACTTGACACCAGAGAGGCTGAATACCGCACTGAGTCAATGCGGTCTTAGCCTCTCTGGTCTCAACACTCTGTCTGATTTTGGATTTTTTTTTTTTTTTTTCCAAAATCAGACTTGACACCAGAGAGGCTGAATACCGCACTGAGTCAATGCGGTCTTAGCCTCTCTGGTGTCAACACTCTGTCTGATTTTGGATTTTTTTTTTTTTTCCAAAATCAGACTTGACACCAGAGAGGCTGAATACCGCACTGAGTCAATGCGGTCTTAGCCTCTCTGGTCTCAACACTCGGTCTGATTTTGGATTTTTTTTTTTTTTCCCAAAATCAGACTTGACACTAGAGAGGCTGAATACCGCACTGAGTCAATGCGGTCTTAGCCTCTCTGGTCTCAACACTCTGTCTGATTTTGGTTTTTTTTTTTTTTTTTCCAAAATCAGACTTGACACCAGAGAAGCTGAATACCGCACTGAGTCAATGCGGTCTTAGCCTCTCTGGTGTCAACACTCTGTCTGATTTTGGATTTTTTTTTTTTTTTTTTTCCAAAATCAGACTTGAAACCAGAGAGGCTGAATACCGCACTGAGTCAATGCAGTCTTAGCCTCTCTGGTCTCAACACTCTGTCTGATTTTGGATTTTTTTTTTTTTTCCAAAGTCAGACTTGACACCAGAGAGGCTGAATACCGCACTGAGTCAATGCGGTCTTAGCCTCTCTGGTCTCAACACTCTGTCTGATTTTGGATTTTTTTTTTTTTTTTCAAAGTCAGACTTGACACCAGAGAGGCTGAATACCGCACTGAGTCAATGCGGTCTTAGCCTCTCTGGTCTCAACACTCTGTCTGATTTTGGATTTTTTTTTTTTTTTTTAAGTCAGACTTGACACCAGAGAGGCTGAATACCGCACTGAGTCAATGCGGTCTTAGCCTCTCTGGTGTCAACACTCTGTCTGATTTTGGATTTTTTTTTTTTTTTTCAAAGTCAGACTTGACACCAGAGAGGCTGAATACCGCACTGAGTCAATGCGGTCTTAGCCTCTCTGGTCTCAACACTCTGTCTGATTTTGGATTTTTTTTTTTTTTTTCAAAGTCAGACTTGACACCAGAGAGGCTGAATACCGCACTGAGTCAATGCGGTCTTAGCCTCTCTGGTGTCAACACTCTGTCTGATTTTGGATTTTTTTTTTTTTTTTCAAAGTCAGACTTGACACCAGAGAGGCTGAATACCGCACTGAGTCAATGCGGTCTTAGCCTCTCTGGTCTCAACACTCTGTCTGATTTTGGATTTTTTTTTTTTTTTTCAAAGTCAGACTTGACACCAGAGAGGCTGAATACCGCACTGAGTCAATGCGGTCTTAGCCTCTCTGGTCTCAACACTCTGTCTGATTTTGGATTTTTTTTTTTTTTTTCAAAGTCAGACTTGACACCAGAGAGGCTGAATACCGCACTGAGTCAATGCGGTCTTAGCCTCTCTGGTGTCAACACTCTGTCTGATTTTGGATTTTTTTTTTTTTTTTCAAAGTCAGACTTGACACCAGAGAGGCTGAATACCGCACTGAGTCAATGCGGTCTTAGCCTCTCTGGTCTCAACACTCTGTCTGATTTTGGATTTTTTTTTTTTTTTTTCCAAAATCAGACTTGACACCAGAGAGGCTGAATACCGCACTGAGTCAATGCGGTCTTAGCCTCTCTGGTGTCAACACTCTGTCTGATTTTGGATTTTTTTTTTTTTTCCAAAATCAGACTTGACACCAGAGAGGCTGAATACCGCACTGAGTCAATGCGGTCTTAGCCTCTCTGGTCTCAACACTCGGTCTGATTTTGGATTTTTTTTTTTTTTCCCAAAATCAGACTTGACACCAGAGAGGCTGAATACCGCACTGAGTCAATGCGGTCTTAGCCTCTCTGGTCTCAACACTCTGTCTGATTTTGGTTGTTTTTTTTTTTTTTCCAAAATCAGACTTGACACCAGAGAAGCTGAATACCGCACTGAGTCAATGCGGTCTTAGCCTCTCTGGTGTCAACACTCTGTCTGATTTTGGATTTTTTTTTTTTTTTTTTTTTAATCAGACTTGAAACCAGAGAGGCTGAATACCGCACTGAGTCAATGCAGTCTTAGCCTCTCTGGTCTCAACACTCTGTCTGATTTTGGATTTTTTTTTTTTTTCCAAAGTCAGACTTGACACCAGAGAGGCTGAATACCGCACTGAGTCAATGCGGTCTTAGCCTCTCTGGTCTCAACACTCTGTCTGATTTTGGATTTTTTTTTTTTTTTTCAAAGTCAGACTTGACACCAGAGAGGCTGAATACCGCACTGAGTCAATGCGGTCTTAGCCTCTCTGGTCTCAACACTCTGTCTGATTTTGGATTTTTTTTTTTTTTTTTAAAGTCAGACTTGACACCAGAGAGGCTGAATACCGCACTGAGTCAATGCGGTCTTAGCCTCTCTGGTGTCAACACTCTGTCTGATTTTGGATTTTTTTTTTTTTTTTCAAAGTCAGACTTGACACCAGAGAGGCTGAATACCGCACTGAGTCAATGCGGTCTTAGCCTCTCTGGTCTCAACACTCTGTCTGATTTTGGATTTTTTTTTTTTTTTTCAAAGTCAGACTTGACACCAGAGAGGCTGAATACCGCACTGAGTCAATGCGGTCTTAGCCTCTCTGGTCTCAACACTCTGTCTGATTTTGGATTTTTTTTTTTTTTTCAAAGTCAGACTTGACACCAGAGAGGCTGAATACCGCACTGAGTCAATGCGGTCTTAGCCTCTCTGGTGTCAACACTCTGTCTGATTTTGGATTTTTTTTTTTTTTTTCAAAGTCAGACTTGACACCAGAGAGGCTGAATACCGCACTGAGTCAATGCGGTCTTAGCCTCTCTGGTCTCAACACTCTGTCTGATTTTGGATTTTTTTTTTTTTTTCAAAGTCAGACTTGACACCAGAGAGGCTGAATACCGCACTGAGTCAATGCGGTCTTAGCCTCTCTGGTCTCAACACTCTGTCTGATTTTGGATTTTTTTTTTTTTTTCAAAGTCAGACTTGACACCAGAGAGGCTGAATACCGCACTGAGTCAATGCGGTCTTAGCCTCTCTGGTCTCAACACTCTGTCTGATTTTGGATTTTTTTTTTTTTTTTTCCAAAATCAGACTTGACACCAGAGAGGCTGAATACCGCACTGAGTCAATGCGGTCTTAGCCTCTCTGGTGTCAACACTCTGTCTGATTTTGGATTTTTTTTTTTTTTCCAAAATCAGACTTGACACCAGAGAGGCTGAATACCGCACTGAGTCAATGCGGTCTTAGCCTCTCTGGTCTCAACACTCGGTCTGATTTTGGATTTTTTTTTTTTTTTCCCAAAATCAGACTTGACACCAGAGAGGCTGAATACCGCACTGAGTCAATGCGGTCTTAGCCTCTCTGGTCTCAACACTCTGTCTGATTTTGGATTTTTTTTTTTTTTTCCAAAGTCAGACTTGACACCAGAGAGGCTGAATACCGCACTGAGTCAATGCGGTCTTAGCCTCTCTGGTCTCAACACTCTGTCTGATTTTGGATTTTTTTTTTTTTTTTCAAAGTCAGACTTGACACCAGAGAGGCTGAATACCGCACTGAGTCAATGCGGTCTTAGCCTCTCTGGTCTCAACACTCTGTCTGATTTTGGATTTTTTTTTTTTTTTCAAAGTCAGACTTGACACCAGAGAGGCTGAATACCGCACTGAGTCAATGCGGTCTTAGCCTCTCTGGTGTCAACACTCTGTCTGATTTTGGATTTTTTTTTTTTTTTTCAAAGTCAGACTTGACACCAGAGAGGCTGAATACCGCACTGAGTCAATGCGGTCTTAGCCTCTCTGGTCTCAACACTCTGTCTGATTTTGGATTTTTTTTTTTTTTTTCAAAGTCAGACTTGACACCAGAGAGGCTGAATACCGCACTGAGTCAATGCGGTCTTAGCCTCTCTGGTCTCAACACTCTGTCTGATTTTGGATTTTTTTTTTTTTTTCAAAGTCAGACTTGACACCAGAGAGGCTGAATACCGCACTGAGTCAATGCGGTCTTAGCCTCTCTGGTGTCAACACTCTGTCTGATTTTGGATTTTTTTTTTTTTTTCAAAGTCAGACTTGACACCAGAGAGGCTGAATACCGCACTGAGTCAATGCGGTCTTAGCCTCTCTGGTCTCAACACTCTGTCTGATTTTGGATTTTTTTTTTTTTTTTCAAAGTCAGACTTGACACCAGAGAGGCTGAATACCGCACTGAGTCAATGCGGTCTTAGCCTCTCTGGTCTCAACACTCTGTCTGATTTTGGATTTTTTTTTTTTTTTTCAAAGTCAGACTTGACACCAGAGAGGCTGAATACCGCACTGAGTCAATGCGGTCTTAGCCTCTCTGGTCTCAACACTCTGTCTGATTTTGGATTTTTTTTTTTTTTTTTCCAAAATCAGACTTGACACCAGAGAGGCTGAATACCGCACTGAGTCAATGCGGTCTTAGCCTCTCTGGTCTCAACACTCTGTCTGATTTTGGATTTTTTTTTTTTTTTTTCAAAATCAGACTTGACACCAGAGAGGCTGAATACCGCACTGAGTCAATGCGGTCTTAGCCTCTCTGGTGTCAACACTCTGTCTGATTTTGGATTTTTTTTTTTTTTCCAAAATCAGACTTGACACCAGAGAGGCTGAATACCGCACTGAGTCAATGCGGTCTTAGCCTCTCTGGTCTCAACACTCGGTCTGATTTTGGATTTTTTTTTTTTTTTTCAAAGTCAGACTTGACACCAGAGAGGCTGAATACCGCACTGAGTCAATGCGGTCTTAGCCTCTCTGGTCTCAACACTCTGTCTGATTTTGGATTTTTTTTTTTTTTTTCAAAGTCAGACTTGACACCAGAGAGGCTGAATACCGCACTGAGTCAATGCGGTCTTAGCCTCTCTGGTGTCAACACTCTGTCTGATTTTGGATTTTTTTTTTTTTTTCAAAGTCAGACTTGACACCAGAGAGGCTGAATACCGCACTGAGTCAATGCGGTCTTAGCCTCTCTGGTCTCAACACTCTGTCTGATTTTGGATTTTTTTTTTTTTTTTCAAAGTCAGACTTGACACCAGAGAGGCTGAATACCGCACTGAGTCAATGCGGTCTTAGCCTCTCTGGTGTCAACACTCTGTCTGATTTTGGATTTTTTTTTTTTTTTTCAAAGTCAGACTTGACACCAGAGAGGCTGAATACCGCACTGAGTCAATGCGGTCTTAGCCTCTCTGGTCTCAACACTCTGTCTGATTTTGGATTTTTTTTTTTTTTTTCAAAGTCAGACTTGACACCAGAGAGGCTGAATACCGCACTGAGTCAATGCGGTCTTAGCCTCTCTGGTCTCAACACTCTGTCTGATTTTGGATTTTTTTTTTTTTTCCAAAGTCAGACTTGACACCAGAGAGGCTGAATACCACACTGAGTCAATGCGGTCTTAGCCTCTCTGGTCTCAACACTCTGTCTGATTTTGGATTTTTTTTTTTTTTTTCAAAGTCAGACTTGACACCAGAGAGGCTGAATACCGCACTGAGTCAATGCGGTCTTAGCCTCTCTGGTCTCAACACTCTGTCTGATTTTGGATTTTTTTTTTTTTTTTCAAAGTCAGACTTGACACCAGAGAGGCTGAATACCGCACTGAGTCAATGCGGTCTTAGCCTCTCTGGTCTCAACACTCTGTCTGATTTTGGATTTTTTTTTTTTTTTTCAAAGTCAGACTTGACACCAGAGAGGCTGAATACCGCACTGAGTCAATGCGGTCTTAGCCTCTCTGGTCTCAACACTCTGTCTGATTTTGGATTTTTTTTTTTTTTTTCAAAGTCAGACTTGACACCAGAGAGGCTGAATACCGCACTGAGTCAATGCGGTCTTAGCCTCTCTGGTGTCAACACTCTGTCTGATTTTGGATTTTTTTTTTTTTTTCAAAGTCAGACTTGACACCAGAGAGGCTGAATACCGCACTGAGTCAATGCGGTCTTAGCCTCTCTGGTGTCAACACTCTGTCTGATTTTGGATTTTTTTTTTTTTTTTCAAAGTCAGACTTGACACCAGAGAGGCTGAATACCGCACTGAGTCAATGCGGTCTTAGCATCTCTGGTCTCAACACTCTGTCTGATTTTGGATTTTTTTTTTTTTTTTCAAAGTCAGACTTGACACCAGAGAGGCTGAATACCGCACTGAGTCAATGCGGTCTTAGCCTCTCTGGTCTCAACACTCTGTCTGATTTTGGATTTTTTTTTTTTTTCCAAAGTCAGACTTGACACCAGAGAGGCTGAATACCGCACTGAGTCAATGCGGTCTTAGCCTCTCTGGTGTCAACACTCTGTCTGATTTTGGATTTTTTTTTTTTTTCTAAAATCAGACTTGACACCAGAGAGGCTGAATACCGCACTGAGTCAATGCGGTCTTAGCCTCTCTGGTGTCAACACTCTGTCTGATTTTGGATTTTTTTTTTTTTTCCAAAGTCAGACTTGACACCAGAGAGGCTGAATACCGCACTGAGTCAATGCGGTCTTAGCCTCTCTGGTCTCAACACTCTGTCTGATTTTGGATTTTTTTTTTTTTTTTCAAAGTCAGACTTGACACCAGAGAGGCTGAATACCGCACTGAGTCAATGCGGTCTTAGCCTCTCTGGTCTCAACACTCTGTCTGATTTTGGATTTTTTTTTTTTTTTCAAAGTCAGACTTGACACCAGAGAGGCTGAATACCGCACTGAGTCAATGCGGTCTTAGCCTCTCTGGTGTCAACACTCTGTCTGATTTTGGATTTTTTTTTTTTTTTTCAAAGTCAGACTTGACACCAGAGAGGCTGAATACCGCACTGAGTCAATGCGGTCTTAGCCTCTCTGGTCTCAACACTCTGTCTGATTTTGGATTTTTTTTTTTTTTTTTCCAAAATCAGACTTGACACCAGAGAGGCTGAATACCGCACTGAGTCAATGCGGTCTTAGCCTCTCTGGTGTCAACACTCTGTCTGATTTTGGATTTTTTTTTTTTTTTCCAAAATCAGACTTGACACCAGAGAGGCTGAATACCGCACTGAGTCAATGCGGTCTTAGCCTCTCTGGTCTCAACACTCTGTCTGATTTTGGATTTTTTTTTTTTTTTTCAAAGTCAGACTTGACACCAGAGAGGCTGAATACCGCACTGAGTCAATGCGGTCTTAGCCTCTCTGGTGTCAACACTCTGTCTGATTTTGGATTTTTTTTTTTTTTTTCAAAGTCAGACTTGACACCAGAGAGGCTGAATACCGCACTGAGTCAATGCGGTCTTAGCCTCTCTGGTGTCAACACTCTGTCTGATTTTGGATTTTTTTTTTTTTTTTCAAAGTCAGACTTGACACCAGAGAGGCTGAATACCGCACTGAGTCAATGCGGTCTTAGCCTCTCTGGTCTCAACACTCTGTCTGATTTTGGATTTTTTTTTTTTTTTTCAAAGTCAGACTTGACACCAGAGAGGCTGAATACCGCACTGAGTCAATGCGGTCTTAGCCTCTCTGGTCTCAACACTCTGTCTGATTTTGGATTTTTTTTTTTTTTTTCAAAGTCAGACTTGACACCAGAGAGGCTGAATACCGCACTGAGTCAATGCGGTCTTAGCCTCTCTGGTGTCAACACTCTGTCTGATTTTGGATTTTTTTTTTTTTTTCAAAGTCAGACTTGACACCAGAGAGGCTGAATACCGCACTGAGTCAATGCGGTCTTAGCCTCTCTGGTCTCAACACTCTGTCTGATTTTGGATTTTTTTTTTTTTTTTTCCAAAATCAGACTTGACACCAGAGAGGCTGAATACCGCACTGAGTCAATGCGGTCTTAGCCTCTCTGGTGTCAACACTCTGTCTGATTTTGGATTTTTTTTTTTTTTCCAAAATCAGACTTGACACCAGAGAGGCTGAATACCGCACTGAGTCAATGCGGTCTTAGCCTCTCTGGTCTCAACACTCGGTCTGATTTTGGATTTTTTTTTTTTTTTCCCAAAATCAGACTTGACACTAGAGAGGCTGAATACCGCACTGAGTCAATGCGGTCTTAGCCTCTCTGGTCTCAACACTCTGTCTGATTTTGGTTTTTTTTTTTTTTTTTCCAAAATCAGACTTGACACCAGAGAAGCTGAATACCGCACTGAGTCAATGCGGTCTTAGCCTCTCTGGTGTCAACACTCTGTCTGATTTTGGATTTTTTTTTTTTTTTTTTTCCAAAATCAGACTTGAAACCAGAGAGGCTGAATACCGCACTGAGTCAATGCAGTCTTAGCCTCTCTGGTCTCAACACTCTGTCTGATTTTGGATTTTTTTTTTTTTTCCAAAGTCAGACTTGACACCAGAGAGGCTGAATACCGCACTGAGTCAATGCGGTCTTAGCCTCTCTGGTCTCAACACTCTGTCTGATTTTGGATTTTTTTTTTTTTTTTCAAAGTCAGACTTGACACCAGAGAGGCTGAATACCGCACTGAGTCAATGCGGTCTTAGCCTCTCTGGTCTCAACACTCTGTCTGATTTTGGATTTTTTTTTTTTTTTTTAAGTCAGACTTGACACCAGAGAGGCTGAATACCGCACTGAGTCAATGCGGTCTTAGCCTCTCTGGTGTCAACACTCTGTCTGATTTTGGATTTTTTTTTTTTTTTTCAAAGTCAGACTTGACACCAGAGAGGCTGAATACCGCACTGAGTCAATGCGGTCTTAGCCTCTCTGGTCTCAACACTCTGTCTGATTTTGGATTTTTTTTTTTTTTTTCAAAGTCAGACTTGACACCAGAGAGGCTGAATACCGCACTGAGTCAATGCGGTCTTAGCCTCTCTGGTGTCAACACTCTGTCTGATTTTGGATTTTTTTTTTTTTTTTCAAAGTCAGACTTGACACCAGAGAGGCTGAATACCGCACTGAGTCAATGCGGTCTTAGCCTCTCTGGTCTCAACACTCTGTCTGATTTTGGATTTTTTTTTTTTTTTTCAAAGTCAGACTTGACACCAGAGAGGCTGAATACCGCACTGAGTCAATGCGGTCTTAGCCTCTCTGGTCTCAACACTCTGTCTGATTTTGGATTTTTTTTTTTTTTTTCAAAGTCAGACTTGACACCAGAGAGGCTGAATACCGCACTGAGTCAATGCGGTCTTAGCCTCTCTGGTGTCAACACTCTGTCTGATTTTGGATTTTTTTTTTTTTTTTCAAAGTCAGACTTGACACCAGAGAGGCTGAATACCGCACTGAGTCAATGCGGTCTTAGCCTCTCTGGTCTCAACACTCTGTCTGATTTTGGATTTTTTTTTTTTTTTTTCCAAAATCAGACTTGACACCAGAGAGGCTGAATACCGCACTGAGTCAATGCGGTCTTAGCCTCTCTGGTGTCAACACTCTGTCTGATTTTGGATTTTTTTTTTTTTTCCAAAATCAGACTTGACACCAGAGAGGCTGAATACCGCACTGAGTCAATGCGGTCTTAGCCTCTCTGGTCTCAACACTCGGTCTGATTTTGGATTTTTTTTTTTTTTCCCAAAATCAGACTTGACACCAGAGAGGCTGAATACCGCACTGAGTCAATGCGGTCTTAGCCTCTCTGGTCTCAACACTCTGTCTGATTTTGGTTGTTTTTTTTTTTTTTCCAAAATCAGACTTGACACCAGAGAAGCTGAATACCGCACTGAGTCAATGCGGTCTTAGCCTCTCTGGTGTCAACACTCTGTCTGATTTTGGATTTTTTTTTTTTTTTTTTTTTAATCAGACTTGAAACCAGAGAGGCTGAATACCGCACTGAGTCAATGCAGTCTTAGCCTCTCTGGTCTCAACACTCTGTCTGATTTTGGATTTTTTTTTTTTTTCCAAAGTCAGACTTGACACCAGAGAGGCTGAATACCGCACTGAGTCAATGCGGTCTTAGCCTCTCTGGTCTCAACACTCTGTCTGATTTTGGATTTTTTTTTTTTTTTTCAAAGTCAGACTTGACACCAGAGAGGCTGAATACCGCACTGAGTCAATGCGGTCTTAGCCTCTCTGGTCTCAACACTCTGTCTGATTTTGGATTTTTTTTTTTTTTTTTAAAGTCAGACTTGACACCAGAGAGGCTGAATACCGCACTGAGTCAATGCGGTCTTAGCCTCTCTGGTGTCAACACTCTGTCTGATTTTGGATTTTTTTTTTTTTTTTCAAAGTCAGACTTGACACCAGAGAGGCTGAATACCGCACTGAGTCAATGCGGTCTTAGCCTCTCTGGTCTCAACACTCTGTCTGATTTTGGATTTTTTTTTTTTTTTTCAAAGTCAGACTTGACACCAGAGAGGCTGAATACCGCACTGAGTCAATGCGGTCTTAGCCTCTCTGGTCTCAACACTCTGTCTGATTTTGGATTTTTTTTTTTTTTTCAAAGTCAGACTTGACACCAGAGAGGCTGAATACCGCACTGAGTCAATGCGGTCTTAGCCTCTCTGGTGTCAACACTCTGTCTGATTTTGGATTTTTTTTTTTTTTTTCAAAGTCAGACTTGACACCAGAGAGGCTGAATACCGCACTGAGTCAATGCGGTCTTAGCCTCTCTGGTCTCAACACTCTGTCTGATTTTGGATTTTTTTTTTTTTTTCAAAGTCAGACTTGACACCAGAGAGGCTGAATACCGCACTGAGTCAATGCGGTCTTAGCCTCTCTGGTCTCAACACTCTGTCTGATTTTGGATTTTTTTTTTTTTTTCAAAGTCAGACTTGACACCAGAGAGGCTGAATACCGCACTGAGTCAATGCGGTCTTAGCCTCTCTGGTCTCAACACTCTGTCTGATTTTGGATTTTTTTTTTTTTTTTTCCAAAATCAGACTTGACACCAGAGAGGCTGAATACCGCACTGAGTCAATGCGGTCTTAGCCTCTCTGGTGTCAACACTCTGTCTGATTTTGGATTTTTTTTTTTTTTCCAAAATCAGACTTGACACCAGAGAGGCTGAATACCGCACTGAGTCAATGCGGTCTTAGCCTCTCTGGTCTCAACACTCGGTCTGATTTTGGATTTTTTTTTTTTTTTCCCAAAATCAGACTTGACACCAGAGAGGCTGAATACCGCACTGAGTCAATGCGGTCTTAGCCTCTCTGGTCTCAACACTCTGTCTGATTTTGGATTTTTTTTTTTTTTCCAAAGTCAGACTTGACACCAGAGAGGCTGAATACCGCACTGAGTCAATGCGGTCTTAGCCTCTCTGGTCTCAACACTCTGTCTGATTTTGGATTTTTTTTTTTTTTTTCAAAGTCAGACTTGACACCAGAGAGGCTGAATACCGCACTGAGTCAATGCGGTCTTAGCCTCTCTGGTCTCAACACTCTGTCTGATTTTGGATTTTTTTTTTTTTTTTCAAAGTCAGACTTGACACCAGAGAGGCTGAATACCGCACTGAGTCAATGCGGTCTTAGCCTCTCTGGTGTCAACACTCTGTCTGATTTTGGATTTTTTTTTTTTTTTTCAAAGTCAGACTTGACACCAGAGAGGCTGAATACCGCACTGAGTCAATGCGGTCTTAGCCTCTCTGGTCTCAACACTCTGTCTGATTTTGGATTTTTTTTTTTTTTTTCAAAGTCAGACTTGACACCAGAGAGGCTGAATACCGCACTGAGTCAATGCGGTCTTAGCCTCTCTGGTCTCAACACTCTGTCTGATTTTGGATTTTTTTTTTTTTTTCAAAGTCAGACTTGACACCAGAGAGGCTGAATACCGCACTGAGTCAATGCGGTCTTAGCCTCTCTGGTGTCAACACTCTGTCTGATTTTGGATTTTTTTTTTTTTTTTCAAAGTCAGACTTGACACCAGAGAGGCTGAATACCGCACTGAGTCAATGCGGTCTTAGCCTCTCTGGTCTCAACACTCTGTCTGATTTTGGATTTTTTTTTTTTTTTTCAAAGTCAGACTTGACACCAGAGAGGCTGAATACCGCACTGAGTCAATGCGGTCTTAGCCTCTCTGGTCTCAACACTCTGTCTGATTTTGGATTTTTTTTTTTTTTTTCAAAGTCAGACTTGACACCAGAGAGGCTGAATACCGCACTGAGTCAATGCGGTCTTAGCCTCTCTGGTCTCAACACTCTGTCTGATTTTGGATTTTTTTTTTTTTTTTTCCAAAATCAGACTTGACACCAGAGAGGCTGAATACCGCACTGAGTCAATGCGGTCTTAGCCTCTCTGGTCTCAACACTCTGTCTGATTTTGGATTTTTTTTTTTTTTTTTCAAAAATCAGACTTGACACCAGAGAGGCTGAATACCGCACTGAGTCAATGCGGTCTTAGCCTCTCTGGTGTCAACACTCTGTCTGATTTTGGATTTTTTTTTTTTTTCCAAAATCAGACTTGACACCAGAGAGGCTGAATACCGCACTGAGTCAATGCGGTCTTAGCCTCTCTGGTCTCAACACTCGGTCTGATTTTGGATTTTTTTTTTTTTTTCCCAAAATCAGACTTGACACCAGAGAGGCTGAATACCGCACTGAGTCAATGCGGTCTTAGCCTCTCTGGTCTCAACACTCTGTCTGATTTTGGATTTTTTTTTTTTTTCCAAAGTCAGACTTGACACCAGAGAGGCTGAATACCGCACTGAGTCAATGCGGTCTTAGCCTCTCTGGTCTCAACACTCTGTCTGATTTTGGATTTTTTTTTTTTTTTTTCAAAGTCAGACTTGACACCAGAGAGGCTGAATACCGCACTGAGTCAATGCGGTCTTAGCCTCTCTGGTCTCAACACTCTGTCTGATTTTGGATTTTTTTTTTTTTTTTCAAAGTCAGACTTGACACCAGAGAGGCTGAATACCGCACTGAGTCAATGCGGTCTTAGCCTCTCTGGTGTCAACACTCTGTCTGATTTTGGATTTTTTTTTTTTTTTTCAAAGTCAGACTTGACACCAGAGAGGCTGAATACCGCACTGAGTCAATGCGGTCTTAGCCTCTCTGGTGTCAACACTCTGTCTGATTTTGGATTTTTTTTTTTTTTTTCAAAGTCAGACTTGACACCAGAGAGGCTGAATACCGCACTGAGTCAATGCGGTCTTAGCCTCTCTGGTCTCAACACTCTGTCTGATTTTGGATTTTTTTTTTTTTTTTCAAAGTCAGACTTGACACCAGAGAGGCTGAATACCGCACTGAGTCAATGCGGTCTTAGCCTCTCTGGTCTCAACACTCTGTCTGATTTTGGATTTTTTTTTTTTTTTCAAAGTCAGACTTGACACCAGAGAGGCTGAATACCGCACTGAGTCAATGCGGTCTTAGCCTCTCTGGTGTCAACACTCTGTCTGATTTTGGATTTTTTTTTTTTTTTTCAAAGTCAGACTTGACACCAGAGAGGCTGAATACCGCACTGAGTCAATGCGGTCTTAGCCTCTCTGGTCTCAACACTCTGTCTGATTTTGGATTTTTTTTTTTTTTTTTCCAAAATCAGACTTGACACCAGAGAGGCTGAATACCGCACTGAGTCAATGCGGTCTTAGCCTCTCTGGTGTCAACACTCTGTCTGATTTTGGATTTTTTTTTTTTTTTCCAAAATCAGACTTGACACCAGAGAGGCTGAATACCGCACTGAGTCAATGCGGTCTTAGCCTCTCTGGTCTCAACACTCTGTCTGATTTTGGATTTTTTTTTTTTTTTTCAAAGTCAGACTTGACACCAGAGAGGCTGAATACCGCACTGAGTCAATGCGGTCTTAGCCTCTCTGGTGTCAACACTCTGTCTGATTTTGGATTTTTTTTTTTTTTTTCAAAGTCAGACTTGACACCAGAGAGGCTGAATACCGCACTGAGTCAATGCGGTCTTAGCCTCTCTGGTGTCAACACTCTGTCTGATTTTGGATTTTTTTTTTTTTTTTCAAAGTCAGACTTGACACCAGAGAGGCTGAATACCGCACTGAGTCAATGCGGTCTTAGCCTCTCTGGTCTCAACACTCTGTCTGATTTTGGATTTTTTTTTTTTTTTTCAAAGTCAGACTTGACACGAGAGAGGCTGAATACCGCACTGAGTCAATGCGGTCTTAGCCTCTCTGGTCTCAACACTCTGTCTGATTTTGGATTTTTTTTTTTTTTTTCAAAGTCAGACTTGACACCAGAGAGGCTGAATACCGCACTGAGTCAATGCGGTCTTAGCCTCTCTGGTGTCAACACTCTGTCTGATTTTGGATTTTTTTTTTTTTTTTCAAAGTCAGACTTGACACCAGAGAGGCTGAATACCGCACTGAGTCAATGCGGTCTTAGCCTCTCTGGTCTCAACACTCTGTCTGATTTTGGATTTTTTTTTTTTTTTTTCCAAAATCAGACTTGACACCAGAGAGGCTGAATACCGCACTGAGTCAATGCGGTCTTAGCCTCTCTGGTGTCAACACTCTGTCTGATTTTGGATTTTTTTTTTTTTTCCAAAATCAGACTTGACACCAGAGAGGCTGAATACCGCACTGAGTCAATGCGGTCTTAGCCTCTCTGGTCTCAACACTCGGTCTGATTTTGGATTTTTTTTTTTTTTCCCAAAATCAGACTTGACACTAGAGAGGCTGAATACCGCACTGAGTCAATGCGGTCTTAGCCTCTCTGGTCTCAACACTCTGTCTGATTTTGGTTGTTTTTTTTTTTTTTCCAAAATCAGACTTGACACCAGAGAAGCTGAATACCGCACTGAGTCAATGCGGTCTTAGCCTCTCTGGTGTCAACACTCTGTCTGATTTTGGATTTTTTTTTTTTTTTTTTTCCAAAATCAGACTTGAAACCAGAGAGGCTGAATACCGCAATGAGTCAATGCAGTCTTAGCCTCTCTGGTCTCAACACTCTGTCTGATTTTGGATTTTTTTTTTTTTTCCAAAGTCAGACTTGACACCAGAGAGGCTGAATACCGCACTGAGTCAATGCGGTCTTAGCCTCTCTGGTCTCAACACTCTGTCTGATTTTGGATTTTTTTTTTTTTTTTCAAAGTCAGACTTGACACCAGAGAGGCTGAATACCGCACTGAGTCAATGCGGTCTTAGCCTCTCTGGTCTCAACACTCTGTCTGATTTTGGATTTTTTTTTTTTTTTTTTAAGTCAGACTTGACACCAGAGAGGCTGAATACCGCACTGAGTCAATGCGGTCTTAGCCTCTCTGGTGTCAACACTCTGTCTGATTTTGGATTTTTTTTTTTTTTTTCAAAGTCAGACTTGACACCAGAGAGGCTGAATACCGCACTGAGTCAATGCGGTCTTAGCCTCTCTGGTCTCAACACTCTGTCTGATTTTGGATTTTTTTTTTTTTTTTCAAAGTCAGACTTGACACCAGAGAGGCTGAATACCGCACTGAGTCAATGCGGTCTTAGCCTCTCTGGTGTCAACACTCTGTCTGATTTTGGATTTTTTTTTTTTTTTTCAAAGTCAGACTTGACACCAGAGAGGCTGAATACCGCACTGAGTCAATGCGGTCTTAGCCTCTCTGGTCTCAACACTCTGTCTGATTTTGGATTTTTTTTTAGGGTTAGGGTTAGGGTTAGGGTTAGGGTTAGGGTTAGGGTTAGGGTTAGGGTTAGGGTTAGGGTTAGGGTTAGGGTTAGGGTTAGGGTTAGGGTTAGGGTTAGGGTTAGGGTTAGGGTAGGGGATCTGAGCCACGATGGCCCGCGGGCCATCCCTATCTTTCCCATGTTAAACCTAATTTATACTAATTTATGCGAGTTATGCAAATAAAAAAAAGTAGCTCCTCCCACTTTAGCAAAGTACCCTACCAAACTTAGGAGATCGAGGTACCCCACTAAAACCACACCCCCGAGGCTCTACGACCTTCAGGGGCGGAGTTACACTTTTTTGGCTCCTCCCCCCCCCGCCGGAAGCCAGGGAAAGGGGGCGGAGCCTATTTTTTTGCACATTCGAACTCCTTGAGGGCGTGGCTACAGATCCCCCCTACTTTGGTTAGGCCACGCCCACCGGAAGTTTGCTATGTAAACCCTAGTGAAACCCTAGTTTTTTTTACTAAGTGTTTCAGCCAAAATCCTTCCTCAGGGGATGTGATAGGAGTGCGTTTCAGGTCATTTGGAGTCGAATGGTACTATCGCCGGAAGTACTTTTTTTTTTTTTACATAGGAAAAGTACTTATGTTTTTTTTTTTTTTTTTTTTTTTTTTTTTTTGGTGGGAAAATTAAGTATAGCCATGTAGGTACTCTACAGACTCCATTTTTGGCGAGGAGCCCGAAAAAATAGGTTTTACCTGGATCCGAGTTTCGGCAAATTTTAGGAGTGCTCCAAATGACACCAAAGTTACAGGGAAGCTTCATCATGATGAGAAGATACGCCTGAACGAGTTTGGTGTCATTTGGAAAAACTTTGGTCAAAAAAAAAAAAAAAAATTACACCAAAGTCACAGGGATTCTTCATCATGATGAGAAGATACGCCTGAACGAGTTTGGTGTCATTTGGAATAACTTTGGTTTTTTGGAAAAAAAAAAAAAAGACGGATGTCGGATGCAACAATTCACTAAAAATCAGTAATTGAAGCTAGCCCTTTCAAAGTTGCTGGACACGTAGGAGACAGTCTAAAGCCTACTCTCAGCAAAGGGTAGGCTAATCGGAGCTACGCTGAGCGAGCTGTGGTCCCGCAGAGTTGAAAAAAAAAAAAAAACGCACGAAATTACGAAATCCAGCAAAATTGACATCTCTTTTTGTCAATTTGACACAGTTCCACTCAACCTTGAGCCGAAATTTTGGCTACAGTGTATGTTGACAACCCCTAGTACATGCTCAAACCGTCATTATGGTTGTAGCTTCAATTACTGAATTTTAGTGAATATAAAGATACGACATTTTTTTTGTAAAGAAAAAAAGTTCCGTTTTGACCTCCCATTTTTTGTGGGCTGAAAGAGGAGTGTGAGAGGAGTTCCCACAAAAAAAATTAGAATTTTAAGTGACTTCCCCTAGGAGTTATTCAGGTTTGATTTTTTTTTTTTTTTTCAAATTTTTTTTTCAAATTTTTTTTTTTTTTTTTTATAGCCATGTAGGTACTCTAAGGACTCCATTTTTGGCGAGGAGCCCGAAAACCGAGTTCATTTTGGCCAAAAAGCAAGGGAAATGGCCGAAACGCGACTTCCGATTTTTAGGGGGCGTTTTGACCTCCCATTTTTTGTGGGCGGGAAGAGGGGTGTGAGAGGAGTTCCCCCAAGAAAGGACAGCCTTCTAGTCCTTTTACTTTAGGAGTTATTAGCACCCCTAGTTTCAACATTTTTAAACGATTGGACCGCCCCCCTGCCTAGGGGGAGGGGACTTGTGCTAATCTTTTCTCAGGATCTGCTCTCCTATAGGAGGGCTACATGCTCCAATTGAAATTATAGCTCCAGGTGGTCCAGGGGAGTTAATTGACAACCGTTAGGGTTAGGGTTAGGGTTAGGGTTAGGGTTAGGGTTAGGGTTAGGGTTAGGGTTAGGGTTAGGGTTAGGGTTAGGGTTAGGGTTAGGGTTAGGGTTAGGGTTAGGGTTAGGGTTAGGGTTAGGGTTAGGGTTAGGGTTAGGGTTAGGGTTAGGGTTAGGGTTAGGGTTAGGGTTAGGGTTAGGGTTAGGGTTAGGGTTAGGGTTAGGGTTAGGGTTAGGGTTAGGTAAGGGGGTAAAAGCCACGATCATACGGGGGTATGATCCTATCTTTCCCATGTTAAACCCTAATTTATGCAAATTTATGCGAGATATGCAAATAAAAAAAGTAGCTCCTCCCACTTTAGCAAAGTACCCTACCAAACTTAGGAGGTCGAGGTACCCCACTAAAACCACACCCCCGAGGCTCTACGACCTTCGGGGGCGGAGTTACACTTTTTTGGCTCCTCCCCCCCCCGCCGGAAGCCAGGGAAAGGGGGCGGAGCCTATTTTCTTCCACATTCGAACTCCTTGGGGGCGTGGCTACAGATCCCGCCTACTTTGGTTAGGCCACGCCCACCGGAAGTTTGCTATGTAAACCCTACCTAAACCCTAGTGTTTTTTACTAAGTGTTTCAGCCAAAATCCTTCCTCAGGGGATGTGATAGGAGTGCGTTTCAGGTCATTTGGAGTCGAATGGTACTATCGCCGGAAGTACTTTTTTTTTTTTACATAGGAAAAGTACTTAGGGTTTTTTTTTTTTTTTTTTTTTTTTTTTTTGGTGGGAAAATTAAGTATAGCCATGTAGGTACTCTAAGGACTCCATTTTTGGCGAGGAGCCCGAAAAAATAGGTTTTACCTGGATCCGAGTTTCGGCAAATTTTAGGAGTGCTCCAAATGACACCAAAGTTACAGGGAAGCTTCATCATGATGAGAAGATACGCCTGAACGAGTTTGGTGTCATTTGGAAAAACTTTGGTCAAAAAAAAAAAAAAAAAAGACACCAAAGTTACAGGGATTCTTCATCATGATGAGAAGATACGCCTGAACGAGTTTGGTGTCATTTGGAATAACTTTGTTTTTTTGGAAAAAAAAAAAAAAGACGGATGTCGGATGCAACAATTCACTAAAAATCAGTAATTGAAGCTAGCCCTTTCAAAGTTGCTGGACACGTAGGAGACAGTCTAAAGCCTACTCTCAGCAAAGGGTAGGCTAATCGGAGCTACGCTGAGCGAGCTGTGGTCCCGCAGAGTTGAAAAAAAAAAAAAAAACGCACGAAATTACGAAATCCAGCAAAATTGACATCTCTTTTTGTCAATTTGACACAGTTCCACTCAACCTTGAGCCGAAATTTTGGCTACAGTGTATGTTGACAACCCCTAGTACATGCTCAAACCGTCATTTTGGTTGTAGCTTCAATTACTGAATTTTAGTGAATATAAAGATACGACATTTTTTTTGTAAAGAAAAAAAGTTCCGTTTTGAGCTCCCATTTTTTGTGGGCTGAAAGAGGAGTGTGAGAGGAGTTCCCACAAAAAAGATTAGAATTTTAAGTGACTTCCCCTAGGAGTTATTCAGGTTTGATTTTTTTTTTTTTTTTTTTTTTTTTTTTTCAAATTTTTTTTTTTTTTTTTTATAGCCATGTAGGTACTCTAAGGACTCCATTTTTGGCGAGGAGCCCGAAAACCGAGTTCATTTTGGCCAAAAAGCAAGGGAAATGGCCGAAACGCGACTTCCGATTTTTAGGGGGCGTTTTGACCTCCCATTTTTTGTGGGCGGGAAGAGGGGTGTGAGAGGAGTTCCCCCAAGAAAGGACAGCCTTCTAGTCCTTTTACTTTAGGAGTTATTAGCACCCCTAGTTTCAACATTTTTAAACGATTGGACCGCCCCCCTGCCTAGGGGGAGGGGACTTGTGCTAATCTTTTCTCAGGATCTGCTCTCCTATAGGAGGGCTACATGCTCCAATTGAAATTATAGCTCCAGGTGGTCCAGGGGAGTTAATTGACAACCCTAGCTGAAATTTGCACTAGGTTGTTAGGGTTGTAGACCGTTGACCCATTGTGAAGGGCTAAGTTGGAACTAGGGTTAGGAAGTTAGACATGTAGTCTTATGTAGTTTTATGCGCTGGTCCCGAATATGGGCGGGGCTTCCGCCGGAAGTGACCGGAAGTGGGTGTAAATAGGCTTTGAACATGGCATTTTGGCCAACCCTAGGCTGTTTTGAGGGAGGGTTGTTGGGGGGGTGTCATATGAGCATGAATTGGGTTGATTGGAGTCGTTTGGTGAAACGGCTAAGAGACTTTTTTTTTTTTTTTGTATGGGAAAAGTACTTGTGTTTTTTTTTTTTTTTTTTTTTTGAAAAGTGTTGAAATTTTACCAAGTGTTTGGGTGGTTAGGGTTTTGAGTGTTTTTTTGTGGGGTTGTGTTAGGAGCACGTTTCATGCGATTTGGGAGTTTTGAAGTACTTTGTGTTTTTTTTTTTTTTTTTTTTCATTAAATTTTTTTTTTTTTTTTATAGCCATGTAGGTACTCTAAGGACTCCATTTTTGGCGAGGAGCTCGAAAAACGACTTCATTTTGGCCAAAAAGCAAGGGAAATGGCCCAAAATGGCCCAAACGCGTTTTTTTTTTTTTTTTTTTTTTTTTTAATTTTATTTTGAAATTTTTTTTTTTTTCATAGCCAAGTAACCACTCTAACGACTGGGAATATTACGGGGAACTTGAATAACTACTTTTTAGCTTGATCCGAGCAAGGGAAATTCTACTTCCTGTTTTGGTCATTTTCTTTTATTTTGAAGGCCAAAAACAGGAAGTGGTTTTTTTGCTAACTATTTTAACTTTTTTTTTTTTTTTTTTTTTTTTTTTTTATTTTGAAAAAATTTTTTTTTTTCATAGCCAAGTAACCACTCTAACGACTGGGAATATTACGGGGAACTTGAATAACTACTTTTTAGCTTGATCCGAGCAAGGGAAATTCTACTTCCTGTTTTGGTCATTTTCTTTTATTTTGAAGGCCAAAAACAGGAAGTGGTTTTTTTGCTAACTATTTTAACTTTTTTTTATTTTATTTTATTTTTATTTTATTTTGAAAATTTTTATTTTTTTCATAGCCAAGTAACCACTCTAACGACTGGGAATATTACGGGGAACTTGAATAACTACTTTTTAGCTTGATCCGAGCAAGGGAAATTCTACTTCCTGTTTTGGTCATTTTCTTTTATTTTGAAGGCCAAAAACAGGAAGTGGTTTTTTTGCTAACTATTTTAACTTTTTTTTTTTTTTTTTTTTTTTTTTTTTTTTTGAAATTAAGTTTAGGGCCAAGATCGAATTTAAACGTGAATTGGAGGGGTTAAGGTGTGTATTTGTGGTAGGGTTAGGGTTAGGGTTAGGGTTAGGGTTAGGGTTAGGGTTAGGGTAGGAGATCTGAGCCACGATCATCACGTGATGATCCCTATCTTTCCCATGTTAAACCTAATTTATGCGGTTAGGGTAGGGGATCTGAGCCACGATGGCCCGCGGGCCATCCCTATCTTTCCCATGTTAAATCTAATTTATACTAATTTATGCGAGTTATGCAAATAAAAAAAAGTAGCTCCTCCCACTTTAGCAAAGTACCCTACAGGGTTAGGGTTAGGGTTAGGGAATAGGGTACGTTGCCCAACGCTTTCGTCAAACTTCCCGCCTCAATTAGGGGATACTAACTCTGAGTATTTTATTGAGAGTAGGTGTGATGGAAATACATGATGTATTAAAAGATGAAGTGGCCACGCCCACCGGAAGTGGGCGTAAACATTATTTGAAAAAGTTTTCAATGTAAAAGTGAAAAGTCAAGTGGGGATACTAACTCTATAACGCCGCCTACCCCCCCTAATTCGGGTACGGGCTTTCCAACGCACATTTTATAAATTGTGTACGACCTTCAGGGGCGGAGCTATGGCCGTTTTAAAACAATAAAAAATAAAAAAAATAAAAATTCAAACATGTTTTTTTTTCACCAAACACATCCTATATGACGTAGTTTTGGTCGCTGAGCACGAATATCAAGTTTATTTTTGGGTACGACTTCCGGTTCCGGAGATATGGCCGTTTAAAAAAAAAAAAAAAAGTGTTGAAATTTTACTAAGTGTTTGAATGTATGGGTTTTTAAAATCCTTCCTCAGGGGGTGTGATAGGAGTGCGTTTCAGGTCATTTGGAGTCGACTGGTACCATCCTTGAAAATTGAAAAATAGGAAAAGTACTTATGTTTTTTTTTTATATAATTTTTTTTTAGCATGCTAATGTTGCTAGCATGTTAGCTTAGCATTAGCTTAGCATTAGCATGCTAACATCAGCTTAGCATGTGCATGCTAAGCTGATGTTAGCATGCTAATGGTAATGCTAATGCTAATTAGCATTAGTTATTTTATTTTTTTTTACTAAGTGTTTTTTGCCAAAATCCTTCCTCAGGGGATGTGATAGGAGCATGTTTCAGGCCATTTGGAGTCGAATGGTACTATCCTTGAAAGTTGTTTTTTGGCAACATTTAGTTAGGAAAAGTACTTAGGTTTTTTTCTTTTGTAGTTCTCCGCCATTTTTGTAGTTTTTTTTTTTTAGCATGCTAATGATGCTAGCATGCTAAGCTAACGTTAGCATGCTAAGCTAACCCGGAAGTGGCCGCCATTATGCTAATTAGGTGACGCTGATTCCAACGCATCCAATAGGAGCTCTCTACGACCTTCCTAGCCGGAGTTGTAGTTCTTTATTTTTTTGTAGTTCTTTATTATTTTTTTTTGAATTTTTTTTTTTTTTTTCCATAGCCATGTGACCACTCTAAGGACTCCAAATTGGACGAGGATCCCGAAAAAGTACTTTTTACCTGGATCCGAGTTTCGGCAAATTTTAGGAGTGCTCCAAATGACACCAAAGTTACAGGGAAGCTTCATCATGATGAGAAGATACGCCTGAACGAGTTTGGTGTCATTTGGAAAAACTTTGGTCAAAAAAAAAAAAAAAAATGACACCAAACTCACAGGGAAGCTTCATCATGATGAGAAGAACCCCCTCAGCGAGTGGGTTAGGGTTAGGGTTAGGGTTAGGGTTAGGGTTAGTAGGGTTAGGGTTAGGGTTAGGGTTAGGGTTAGGGTTAGGGTTAGGGTTAGGGTTAGGGTTAGGGTTAGGGTTAGGGTTAGGGTTAGGGTTAGGGTTAGGGTTAGGGTTAGGGTTAGGGTTAGGGTTAGGGTTTAGGGTTAGGGTTAGGGTTAGGGTTAGGGTTAGGGTTAGGGTTAGGGTTAGGGTTAGGGTTAGTGGTTAGGGTTAGGGTTAGGGTTAGGGTTAGGGTTAGGGTTAGGGTTAGGGTTAGGGTTAGGGTTAGGGTTAGGGTTAGGGTTAGGGTTAGGGTTAGGGGTTAGGGTTAGGGTAAGGGGGTAAAAGCCACGATCATACGGGGGTATGATCCTATCTTTCCCATGTTAAACCCTAATTTATGCAAATTTATGCGAGATATGCAAATAAAAAAAAGTAGCTCCTCCCACTTTAGCAAAGTACCCTACCAAACTTAGGAGGTCGAGGTACCCCACTAAAACCACACCCCCGAGGCTCTACGACCTTCGGGGGCGGAGTTACACTTTTTTGGCTCCTCCCCCCCCCGCCGGAAGCCAGGGAAAGGGGGCGGAGCCTATTTTCTTCCACATTCGAACTCCTTGGGGGCGTGGCTACAGATCCCGCCTACTTTGGTTAGGCCACGCCCACCGGAAGTTTGCTATGTAAACCCTAGTGAAACCCTAGTTTTTTTTACTAAGTGTTTCAGCCAAAATCCTTCCTCAGGGGATGTGATAGGAGTGCGTTTCAGGTCATTTGGAGTCGAATGGTACTATCGCCGGAAGTACTTTTTTTTTTTTACATAGGAAAAGTACTTATGTTTTTTTTTTTTTTTTTTTTTTTTTTTTTTTGGTGGGAAAATTAAGTATAGCCATGTAGGTACTCTACAGACTCCATTTTTGGCGAGGAGCCCGAAAAAATAGGTTTTACCTGGATCCGAATTTTGGCAAATTTTAGGAGTGCTCCAAATGACACCAAAGTTACAGGGAAGCTTCATCATGATGAGAAGATACGCCTGAACGAGTTTGGTGTCATTTGGAAAAACTTTGGTCAAAAAAAAAAAAAAAAAAGACACCAAAGTTACAGGGATTCTTCATCATGATGAGAAGATACGCCTGAACGAGTTTGGTGTCATTTGGAATAACTTTGGTTTTTTGGAAAAAAAAAAAAAAGACGGATGTCGGATGCAACAATTCACTAAAAATCAGTAATTGAAGCTAGCCCTTTCAAAGTTGCTGGACACGTAGGAGACAGTCTAAAGCCTACTCTCAGCAAAGGGTAGGCTAATCGGAGCTACGCTGAGCGAGCTGTGGTCCCGCAGAGTTGAAAAAAAAAAAAAAAACGCACGAAATTACGAAATCCAGCAAAATTGACATCTCTTTTTGTCAATTTGACACAGTTCCACTCAACCTTGAGCCGAAATTTAGGGTTAGGGTTAGGGTTAGGGTTAGGGTTAGGGTTAGGGTTAGGGTTAGGGTTAGGGTTAGGGTTAGGGTTAGGGTTAGGGTTAGGGTTAGGGTTAGGGTTAGGGTTAGGGTTAGGGTTAGGGTTAGGGTTAGGGTTAGGGTTAGGGTTAGGGTTAGGGTTAGGGTTAGGGTTAGGGTTAGGGTTAGGGTTAGGGTTAGGGTTAGGGTTAGGGTTAGGGTTAGGGTTAGGGTTAGGGTTAGGGTTAGGGTTAGGGTTAGGGTTAGGGTTAGGGTTAGGGTTTAGGGTTAGGGTTAGGGTTAGGGTTAGGGTTAGGGTTAGGGTTAGGGTTAGGGTTAGGGTTAGGGTTAGGGTTAGGGTTAGAGGGTTAGGGTTAGGGTTAGGGTTAGGGTTAGGGTTAGGGTTAGGGTTAGGGTTAGGGTTAGGGTTAGGGTTAGGGTTAGGGTTAGGGTTAGGGTTAGGGTTAGGGTTAGGGTTAGGGTTAGGGTTAGGGTTAGGGTTAGGGTTAGGGTTAGGGTTAGGGTTAGGGTTAGGGTTAGGGTTAGGGTTAGGGTTAGGGTTAGGGTTAGGGTTAGGATAAGGGGGGTTTTGCCACGATCATACCGGGTATGATCCCTATCTTTCCCATGTTAAACCCTAATTTATGCAAATTTATGCGAGTTATGCAAATAAAAAAAAGTAGCTCCTCCCACTTTAGCAAAGTACCCTACCAAACTTAGGAGATCGAGGTACCCCACTAAAACCACACCCCCGAGGCTCTACGACCTTCGGGGGCGGAGTTACACTTTTTTGGCTCCTCCCCCCCCCGCCGGAAGCCAGGGAAAGGGGGCGGAGCCTATTTTCTTCCACATTCGAACTCCTTGGGGGCGTGGCTACAGATCCCGCCTACTTTGGTTAGGCCACGCCCACCGGAAGTTTGCTATGTAAACCCTACCTAAACCCTAGTGTTTTTTACTAAGTGTTTCAGCCAAAATCCTTCCTCAGGGGATGTGATAGGAGTGCGTTTCAGGTCATTTGGAGTCGACTGGTACTACCCTTGAAAATTGAAAAATATTTTTTACATAGGAAAAGTACTTTGTTTTTTTTTGTTTTTTTTTGTTTTTTTTACTAAGTGTTTTTTGCCAAAATCCTTCCTCAGGGGATGTGATAGGAGCATGTTTCAGGCCATTTGGAGTCGAATGGTACTATCCTTGAAAGTTGTTTTTTGGCAACATTTAGTTAGGAAAAGTACTTAGGTTTTTTTCTTTTGTAGTTCTCCGCCATTTTTGTAGTTTTTTTTTTTTTAGCATGCTAATGATGCTAGCATGCTAAGCTAATGTTAGCATGCTAAGCTAACCAGGAAGTGGCTGTCATTATGCTAATTAGGTGACGCTGATTCCAACGCACCCAACCAGAGCTCTCTACGACCTTCCTGGCCGGAGTTGTAGTTCTTTATTTTTTTGTAGTTCTTTATTATTTTTTTTGTTTAATTTTTTTTTTTTTTTCCATAGCCATGTGACCACTCTAAGGACTCCAAATTGGACGAGGATCCCGAAAAAGTACTTTTTACCTGGATCCGAGTTTCGGCAAATTTTAGGAGTGCTCCAAATGACACCAAAGTTACAGGGAAGCTTCATCATGATGAGAAGATACGCCTGAACGAGTTTGGTGTCATTTTTTTTTTTTTTTTTGACCAAAGTTTTTCCAAATGACACCAAACTCACAGCGAAGCTTCATCATGATGAGAAGAACCCCCTCAGCGAGTGGCATGCAGTTTCGTCAATTTTCCTAGGAGATATGAGCATTTGTTTGTTGGGTTAGATAAAAACAACAACAAAGAACAAAATGCTCATATCTCCTAGGAAAATTGATGAAACTGCATGCCACTCGCTGAGGGGGTTCTTATCATGGCATAGAAGACTCGATTTGAGTTTGGTGTCATTTGGAGCACTTCCTGGTTTCGACCACTTCCTGTCCCACAGGATGTAAACAGTGGTCAAAACCAGGAAGTGCACCAAATGACACCATACTTACAGGGAAGCTTCATCATGATGAGAAGAATCCCCTCAGCGAGTGGCATGCAGTTTCATCAATTTTCCTAGGAGATATGAGCATTTGTTGTTGAAAATGCCAACAACAACAAATGCTCATATCTCCTAGGAAAATGGATGAAACTGCTTAAAACTTTGTGCCTGAATCCCTCTCATGGCATAGAAGACTCGATTTGAGTTTGGTGTCATTTGGAGCAAAAAAAATTTTTGACGTTTTTGGGCGTTTTTTGGCCGTAGCTCGGGAACGCAAGCACCTACAGAGACGGGACTGACGCCCATAGAAAGATCGTCGAGTTTTACACAGGTTCAGTTTTGTTTACTCGTAAATTTTGCTCAACGAGGCTTAGTTTCCGAGATAAACGCGAAAAACCGTTTTTTTCAGATAGAACTGCGAAAAAAACGGTGTAAACAACGGCCGATATCTCGGGAACGCAAGGAGGTACAGCCACGGGACCAACGCCATTCGAAAGCCCTTCAAATTCTACGTCTAATAGAATGTGTGGTGAAGTCCGTACATCAACTTTAGGGGGCGCTATTAGCAAGAATGTGCAAAAAACGATCTTTTCTTTGGCCGTTTTCTGGCCATATCTCCGGAACGGAAGCACGTACAGACACGGGACCAACGCCATTCGAAAGCCCTTCAAATTCTACGTCTAATAGAATGTGTGGTGAAGTCCCAACATCAACTTTAGGGGGCGCTATTTGCCAAAAACGAAATCGTCCCTAAACGTTTTTTGGCCGTATCTTTTGAACGGAAGCACGTACAGACACGGGACTAACGCCATTCGAAAGCCCTTCAAATTTTACGTCTAATAGGATGTGTGGTGAAGTCCGGACATCAACTTTAGGGGGCGCGATTTGCTAAAAACTGTTAAATCGAATTTTATCAAACTTGACCAACTTCCGCGGCCGATTTCGACCATTTCCGCTGCTCTACGAGTTTTCTAATTGTTACCATTCGATTCCTCGTCAAATTCTACATAAGAATAAGTTGGTTTGAGTCCTTAAATCATAAAATTCAATGTATTTATTATATAATTTAACAAACAAAGTTAACTTTTTGGAAGAGTATAAAAGGAAGCTGGCGTTTTCTCTCATTAGGCTACTGTACTCTCATGTAGTCACACCTTGCTCTATTTGCTCCTGGTTTTTTGCTGTATCTGTTGATTCCCTGTTGTCCCCCATACCCTGTGACCCCTGCCATACCCTGTAACCCCTGTCAGTACCCTGTTTGTCTCCCATACCCTGTCTGTATCCCCTAACCCTTGTTTTACATCGTTTTTGTCACAGTTTGTCCTTGTTTGTTCTGTGTTTTGTGTTCATTGTTTTGTGTTCATTGTGGGCATTGTTGTTAACGGCTGTTAACAGCATGTCACTGAGGGAGGTGGGGGAGGAGAACACCTTGGCACTGCTGGAGCCCTATGCCAGGGCTCCCAGTGTCGAGGTGTTCCTGGCTGATGAAGAGGTCAGGGTATGTGTCCACGGCACAACAGTGGATGCAGGGGAGGCAGCCAGGCTCGTGGTTGCTCCCGACATAGACGGGGTGGTCATTGAGGTGAGCCACCTCAGTGCTATTGTCGGGGGCATCCACGAGCTGATGCTGCCTGCAGAGCCCTTTGTCAGGCCACAGTGGGCTTACCTGAAGAAGCACCTGGTGCTGAGTGACTACTCGGCTGCAGTTGTGGACTCTCTCAAACATGTACAAGGCTTTTATCTGGGGAAGATTGATGGGGACTATTCCCTCACCCTCACCCTTCTCCCCCAGGAGAAAAAGCATGTATGTGACCATTTTGCCAACAATGCAGTGGCTGTCAGGGTCACTGCATTGTATTTCGGGAAGCTGGTGGAAGCCTTCAAGGCGAAGTTGAGAGGGTTGTCGCTAAGAGCATTAGGCCGCCCGACCTTCATGAAGGCGAACCTAAACAACTTGGCAAAACTGAGGGTGTTGCCCCAAGACAAACGCGTGGTCTTGGGGTTATTCGACCAGGTCATACAGGAGGTTGGCCTGGACCCAGAGCACAGGCTGCTCATTAGCATTGGCCAGTTTGGCCAACAGCGCCCTAATGCACTGGACGTTGGCCAGCTGGTCAATGTAAACCTGATAGTTCGTGCCAGTGTCCACGTGGCCGCGAACATCACAATGGACAGGGGCCAGAACCTCCTGTGGTCACGGGGTGGGCTGGCCAGCGTGGTCGGGCGCGGGACGTTTTGGTCGGTGTGGTCGCTGCATGAAGCGGCCAATTTTCAAAGCGACCTCAGCCACCGACCTGTGGAGATCTCACAGGAAGTCCGTTCTCTGGCGAATGGAGGGAGGATCAATTTCTTCCAGTTCTATGCCGAGACGGCCCACGGCCACTTGGTCCCCGCATACAGGCACCCTGTGAGTGGTGCAATTGTTGCCTGTGGTTTGTTACACCCAGACCGTCTCAAGACAATGGCGCACAGGGCCCTGGTGTACATGAGTCATGCAGAGGGGCTTCTATTGAAGTGTGGCGTGGAGGTGAAGGCTCGGGTGGAGCTGGTGGTCCTTTTTGAGGGTGCTGTGGTCCCCCCCATCATGGACCCAGCAGTTGTGTTTAACACGGCCAACCTCAGGCAGATGCTTGAGGCCCGCCCGCTGCTCCTGCCCTTTACCGACCTCCGTGGGCAGGGTCTCCATACGGTCGTCCATGCCGTATTGACCCTGCTCACGGAGAGGCTGCGCACGCTATTTGGTAGCAATGGCCACATGGGGGGGTATTACGCGGCCTGGCAGGCCTTCCAGGCAGAGCTGGCGTTGGAGGAGATACTGTATGGGTGCCCAGTCTCGCACACAGACGCCCACTACTCTGCGAGCCTGGGCACCAGCACCAGCTCATACAGGAGCCTGACCTATGAACGCCAGTTCATAGGGCTGGCTCCCTCCTCCAGCGCCAGCTGTGACCTCTCTCCACCTCCCCTGGAGAACTGGGTGGTCGATCCTAAAACCAAACAGGGCATCAGGACCCTGTTTGGTTTTTCTGACCACTTGGAGGCGCTGCCAGGGGTTGTGGGGGCCCAAATGGTCATCACGGCCCTAAAAGACGTGTATGACATCGCTCGCACAACCAGCCTGTCTAGCCTGCAGGGGAAGGAGGCCCCGGGTGTCCTGGTCGGGTCCCGGAAATACAGAGACTTTGCAGAGAACCTGGTCGAGAAAGCCAGCTACTTCCACCGGCCCAAGGCCTTTGGCAGAGCTGTTGCCATCATGAGGGTGAGGGGCCTTGAGCCGGTGGAGTGTTTGGTTGCCGGCTTGGTCCAGCTCGGCCTGCGGTACTTCCCAGAGATCAAGTACCGGGATTTGAAGGGGACCCGCAGACCGAGCTGGAACTACCTCCATTTTGTGGAGCTCCACCCCGCCAGTGTGGCGCCCTCGCCAGAGGCGACAGCTGGCGAGAGTCTGGCCATCGTTTGCAACGAGATCGAGTGCTGGGGGCTATCCTACTCCCAAAACCTGGAGCGCTACCGGGAGCATGGCATGCCCTGGTTGGCGGAGGTGAACCAGAGGCTCCCCGAGTGCCGGGACCCCCAAAAGAGGGTCAACCTCAGGACCTATTGCTGTGCGATAGGAATGCTGATGAACGGCTCATTCATTGAGTTCACAAAATTACAGGAGCTCACGCGCAAGATGCAATGGACGCCAAAGGAGCTGCAGGACAAGATGGTCCTCTCTAGGTTCACCCTGGACCTGAAAACCTGCAAAACGCCACTGTGGGGGCTCCACCCTTCCATCCCTTGGAAGGTGGTAGAGAAGAGGAAGGGGCTGCTGAGGGAGAAGAAGGAGGAGGGGCGGGAGGAGGAGAGGGAGGACGCTGGTGTCGAGGCTGTGGACTTTGAGCTGAGCGTGCCTGAGCCTTCGGCCAGCATCATGGTGGCAGCCTCCACCAGCACCAGGTGGTCCAGTGAGGAGCTCTCGCTCATCGGCCTTGGGGGGACACTGCAGCAGGCATACATACAGTATGCCAAGGACTGCCAAGGACTGCACTTGGCTGTCAGGACCAGGGCGGCCTTCAAACTCAAAAGGATCGCCATGAAGAAGGACTGATCCCTGCTCTTTCTTTGTTTATTTAACTTTTTTTTTTTTTTTTCTTTTGTGGTTTAAGGCCTTGCTTTTCTTTTGTTTTCAGGCCTGTTTTTGATTTCTTTTTATGTGTTTCTATGTTTGGTGTTGTGTTGTGTATGTTGTATGTCTGTGTGGTTGTATGTTGTATGTCTGTGTGGTTGTATGTTGTATGTCTGTGTCGTTGTGTTGTATGTCTGTGTCGTTGTATGTTATATGTATAAAAAAAAAAAACCTGCGTAAGCGGAGCCAAAAAAAACATAAAAAAAAAAAACCTGCGTAAGCGGAGCCAAAAAAACAAAAAAACTACAAAAAAACAAAAAAAAATCCCTCCACATGGAATCTGCCTTGACGTGGCGTGGAGGCTTGTGTGCCTCTGTGACACTTTCTATTCCTCAAAGGAATAGAAAGTGCCACAGAGGCCAGACCAAAGATTCCAACCATTTAAAAAAAAAATTTTTTTTTTTTTTTTTTTTTTTACCAAGTGTAAAAAGGGCCCAAAAAAACAAAAAGTCCTGAGGGGATGTGATAGGAGTGCGTTTCAGGTCATTTGGAGTCGACTGGTACTATCCTTGAAACCACTTGTTTTTTTTACATAGGAAAAGTACTTGGGTTTTTTTTTTTTATAAAAAAAAAGGTGTTTTTCCATAGCCATGTGACCACTCTACGAACTCGTAATTAGGTGGAAAAGCCCAAAAAAACAACTTTCAGCTCGATCCGAGCAAGGGAAATACTACTAACCCAAAAAAAAAAAAAAAAAATTATTTTATTTTGAAGGAGTTTTTGAAGGAGTTTTTTCATAGCCAAGTCACCACTCTAACGACTGGGAATATTACGGGGAACCCGAATAACTACTTTTTAGCTTGATCCGAGCAAGGGAAATTCTACTTCCTGTTTTGGTCATTTTCTTTTATTTTGAAGGCCAAAAACAGGAAGTCGTTTTTTTGCTAACTATTTTAACTTTTTTTTTTTTTTTTTTTTTTTTTATTTTATTTTGAAAATTTTTTTTTTTTTTATAGCCAAGTAACCACTCTAACGACTGGGAATATTACGGGGAACCCGAATAACTACTTTTTAGCTTGATCCGAGCAAGGGAAATTCTACTTCCTGTTTTGTTCATTTTATTTTATTTTGAAGGCAAAACCGGAAGTCATTTTTTTAGGGTGTGCTAACTATTTTAAATTTTTTTATTATTATTTTTTTTTTTAAATTTTTTTTTTTTTTTTTCATAGCCATGTGACCACTCTAAGGACTCCAAATTGGACGAGGATCCCGAAAAAGTACTTTTTACCTGGATCCGAGTTTCGGCAAATTTTAGGAGTGCTCCAAATGACACCAAAGTTACAGGGAAGCTTCATCATGATGAGAAGATACGCCTGAAGGAGTTTGATGTCATTTGGAAAAACTTTGGTCAAAAAAAAAAAAAAAAATGACACCAAAATTACAGGGATTCTTCATCATGATGAGAAGATATGCCTGAACGAGTTTGGTGTCATTTGGAATAACTTTGGTTTAAAAAAAAAAAAAAAAAAAAAAGGATGTCGGATGCAACAATTCAGTAAAAATCAGTAATTGAAGCTAGCCCTTTCAAAGTTGCTGGACACGTAGGAGACAGTCTAAAGCCTACTCTCTGCAAAGGGTAGGCTAATCGGAGCTACGCTCAGGGAGCAGTGGTCCCGCAGAGTTGAAAAAAATAAGAAAACGCAGGAAATTACGAAATCCAGCCAAATTTACATCTCTTTTTGGGCCAGGGACACAGTTCCACTCAACCTTGAGCCGAAATTTTGGCTACAGTGTATGTGGAGAACCCCTAGTACATGCTCAAACCGTCATTTTGGTTGTAGCTTCAATTACTGAATTTTAGTGAATATAAAGATACGGCACTTTTTTTTGTAAAGAAAAAAAGTTCCGTTTTGACCTCCCATTTTTTGTGGGCTGAAAGAGGAGTGTGAGAGGAGTTCCCACAAAAAAAATTACACCTTGAAGTTACTTCCCCTAGGAGTTATTCAGGTTTGATTTTTTTTTTTTTTTTTTTTTTTTTTTTTTCAAAATTTTTTTTTTTTTTTTTATAGCCATGTAGGTACTCTAAGGACTACATTTTTGGCGAGGAGCCCGAAAAACGGCCAAAAAACGGCCAAAAAGCAAGGGAAATGGCCCAAACGCGACTTCCGATTTTTAGGGGGCGTTTTGACCTCCCATTTTTTGTGGGCGGGAAGAGGGGTGTGAGAGGAGTTCCCCCAAGAAAGGACAGCCTTCTAGTCCTTTTACTTTAGGAGTTATTAGCACCCCTAGTTTCAACATTTTTAAACGATTGGACCGCCCCCCTGCCTAGGGGGAGGGGACTTCAGCTAATCTTTTCTCAGGATCTGCTCTCCTATAGGAGGGCTACATGCTCCAATTGAAATTATAGCTCCAGGTGGTCCAGGGGAGTTAATTGACAACCCTAGCTGAAATTTGCAGTAGGTTGTTAGGGTTGTAGACCGTTCACCCATTGTGAAGGGCTAAGTTGGAACTAGGGTTAGGAAGTTAGACACTTGACCTTATGTAGTTTTATGCGCTGTACCCGAATATGGGCGGGGCTTCCGCCGGAAGTGACCGGAAGTGGGTGTAAATCGGCTTTGAACATGGCATTTTGGCCAACCCTAGGCTGTTTTGCATATGGGTTGTTGGGGGGGTGTCATATGAGCATGAATTAGGCCAATTGGAGTCGTTTGGTGAAACGGCTAAGGGACTTTTTTTTTTTTTTTGTATGGGAAAAGTACTTAGGTTTTTTTTTTTTTTTTTTTTTTTTTTTTTTTGTTTAATTTTTTTTTTTTTTCCATAGCCATGTGACCACTCTAAGGACTCCAAATTGGGCGAGGATTCCGAAAAAATACTTTTTACCTGGATCCGAGTTTCGGCAAATTTTAGGAGTGCTCCAAATGACACCAAAGTTACAGGGAAGCTTCATCATGATGAGAAGATACGCCTGAACGAGTTTGGTGTCATTTGGAATAACTTTGGTTTTTTTGAAAAAAAAAAAAAAACGGATGTCGGATGCAACAATTCAGGAAAAATCATTAATTAAAGCAAACCCTTTCAAAGTTGCTGGACACGTAGGAGACAGTCTAAAGCCTACTCTCAGCAAAGGGTAGGCTAATCGGAGCTACGCTCAGGGAGCAGTGGTCCCGCAGAGTTGAAAAAAATAAGAAAACGCATGAAATTACGAAATCCAGCCAAATTTACATCTCTTTTTGGGCCAGGGACACAGTTCCACTCAACCTGGAGCCGAAATTTTGGCTACAGTGAACGTTGAGAACCCCTAGTACATGCTCAAACCGTCATTTTGGTTGTAGCTTCAATTACTGAATTTTAGTGAATATAAAGATACGGCACTTTTTTTTGTAAAGAAAAAAACTTCCGTTTTGACCTCCCATTTTTTGTGGGCTGAAAGAGGAGTATGAGAGGAGTTCCCACAAAAAAAATTACACCTTGAAGTTACTTCCCCTAGGAGTTATTCAGGTTTGTTTTTTTCTTTTTTTCTTTTTTTTTTTTAAATTTTTTTTTTTTTTTTATAGCCATGTAGGTACTCTAAGGACTCCATTT
>NW_028151545.1:7500-15000 GCF_964638095.1 Poromitra crassiceps | reverse complement strand
CACAGCGAAGCTTCATCATGATGAGAAGAACCCCCTCAGCGAGTGGCATGCAGTTTCGTCAATTTTCCTAGGAGATATGAGCATTTGTTTGTTGGGTTAGATAAAAACAACAACAAAGAACAAAATGCTCATATCTCCTAGGAAAATTGATGAAACTGCATGCCACTCGCTGAGGGGGTTCTTATCATGGCATAGAAGACTCGATTTGAGTTTGGTGTCATTTGGAGCACTTCCTGGTTTCGACCACTTCCTGTCCCACAGGATGTAAACAGTGGTCAAAACCAGGAAGTGCACCAAATGACACCATACTTACAGGGAAGCTTCATCATGATGAGAAGAATCCCCTCAGCGAGTGGCATGCAGTTTCATCAATTTTCCTAGGAGATATGAGCATTTGTTGTTGAAAATGCCAACAACAACAAATGCTCATATCTCCTAGGAAAATGGATGAAACTGCTTAAAACTTTGTGCCTGAATCCCTCTCATGGCATAGAAGACTCGATTTGAGTTTGGTGTCATTTGGAGCAAAAAAAATTTTTGACGTTTTTGGGCGTTTTTTGGCCGTAGCTCGGGAACGCAAGCACCTACAGAGACGGGACTGACGCCCATAGAAAGATCGTCGAGTTTTACACAGGTTCAGTTTTGTTTACTCGTAAATTTTGCTCAACGAGGCTTAGTTTCCGAGATAAACGCGAAAAACCGTTTTTTTCAGATAGAACTGCGAAAAAAACGGTGTAAACAACGGCCGATATCTCGGGAACGCAAGGAGGTACAGCCACGGGACCAACGCCATTCGAAAGCCCTTCAAATTCTACGTCTAATAGAATGTGTGGTGAAGTCCGTACATCAACTTTAGGGGGCGCTATTAGCAAGAATGTGCAAAAAACGATCTTTTCTTTGGCCGTTTTCTGGCCATATCTCCGGAACGGAAGCACGTACAGACACGGGACCAACGCCATTCGAAAGCCCTTCAAATTCTACGTCTAATAGAATGTGTGGTGAAGTCCCAACATCAACTTTAGGGGGCGCTATTTGCCAAAAACGAAATCGTCCCTAAACGTTTTTTGGCCGTATCTTTTGAACGGAAGCACGTACAGACACGGGACTAACGCCATTCGAAAGCCCTTCAAATTTTACGTCTAATAGGATGTGTGGTGAAGTCCGGACATCAACTTTAGGGGGCGCGATTTGCTAAAAACTGTTAAATCGAATTTTATCAAACTTGACCAACTTCCGCGGCCGATTTCGACCATTTCCGCTGCTCTACGAGTTTTCTAATTGTTACCATTCGATTCCTCGTCAAATTCTACATAAGAATAAGTTGGTTTGAGTCCTTAAATCATAAAATTCAATGTATTTATTATATAATTTAACAAACAAAGTTAACTTTTTGGAAGAGTATAAAAGGAAGCTGGCGTTTTCTCTCATTAGGCTACTGTACTCTCATGTAGTCACACCTTGCTCTATTTGCTCCTGGTTTTTTGCTGTATCTGTTGATTCCCTGTTGTCCCCCATACCCTGTGACCCCTGCCATACCCTGTAACCCCTGTCAGTACCCTGTTTGTCTCCCATACCCTGTCTGTATCCCCTAACCCTTGTTTTACATCGTTTTTGTCACAGTTTGTCCTTGTTTGTTCTGTGTTTTGTGTTCATTGTTTTGTGTTCATTGTGGGCATTGTTGTTAACGGCTGTTAACAGCATGTCACTGAGGGAGGTGGGGGAGGAGAACACCTTGGCACTGCTGGAGCCCTATGCCAGGGCTCCCAGTGTCGAGGTGTTCCTGGCTGATGAAGAGGTCAGGGTATGTGTCCACGGCACAACAGTGGATGCAGGGGAGGCAGCCAGGCTCGTGGTTGCTCCCGACATAGACGGGGTGGTCATTGAGGTGAGCCACCTCAGTGCTATTGTCGGGGGCATCCACGAGCTGATGCTGCCTGCAGAGCCCTTTGTCAGGCCACAGTGGGCTTACCTGAAGAAGCACCTGGTGCTGAGTGACTACTCGGCTGCAGTTGTGGACTCTCTCAAACATGTACAAGGCTTTTATCTGGGGAAGATTGATGGGGACTATTCCCTCACCCTCACCCTTCTCCCCCAGGAGAAAAAGCATGTATGTGACCATTTTGCCAACAATGCAGTGGCTGTCAGGGTCACTGCATTGTATTTCGGGAAGCTGGTGGAAGCCTTCAAGGCGAAGTTGAGAGGGTTGTCGCTAAGAGCATTAGGCCGCCCGACCTTCATGAAGGCGAACCTAAACAACTTGGCAAAACTGAGGGTGTTGCCCCAAGACAAACGCGTGGTCTTGGGGTTATTCGACCAGGTCATACAGGAGGTTGGCCTGGACCCAGAGCACAGGCTGCTCATTAGCATTGGCCAGTTTGGCCAACAGCGCCCTAATGCACTGGACGTTGGCCAGCTGGTCAATGTAAACCTGATAGTTCGTGCCAGTGTCCACGTGGCCGCGAACATCACAATGGACAGGGGCCAGAACCTCCTGTGGTCACGGGGTGGGCTGGCCAGCGTGGTCGGGCGCGGGACGTTTTGGTCGGTGTGGTCGCTGCATGAAGCGGCCAATTTTCAAAGCGACCTCAGCCACCGACCTGTGGAGATCTCACAGGAAGTCCGTTCTCTGGCGAATGGAGGGAGGATCAATTTCTTCCAGTTCTATGCCGAGACGGCCCACGGCCACTTGGTCCCCGCATACAGGCACCCTGTGAGTGGTGCAATTGTTGCCTGTGGTTTGTTACACCCAGACCGTCTCAAGACAATGGCGCACAGGGCCCTGGTGTACATGAGTCATGCAGAGGGGCTTCTATTGAAGTGTGGCGTGGAGGTGAAGGCTCGGGTGGAGCTGGTGGTCCTTTTTGAGGGTGCTGTGGTCCCCCCCATCATGGACCCAGCAGTTGTGTTTAACACGGCCAACCTCAGGCAGATGCTTGAGGCCCGCCCGCTGCTCCTGCCCTTTACCGACCTCCGTGGGCAGGGTCTCCATACGGTCGTCCATGCCGTATTGACCCTGCTCACGGAGAGGCTGCGCACGCTATTTGGTAGCAATGGCCACATGGGGGGGTATTACGCGGCCTGGCAGGCCTTCCAGGCAGAGCTGGCGTTGGAGGAGATACTGTATGGGTGCCCAGTCTCGCACACAGACGCCCACTACTCTGCGAGCCTGGGCACCAGCACCAGCTCATACAGGAGCCTGACCTATGAACGCCAGTTCATAGGGCTGGCTCCCTCCTCCAGCGCCAGCTGTGACCTCTCTCCACCTCCCCTGGAGAACTGGGTGGTCGATCCTAAAACCAAACAGGGCATCAGGACCCTGTTTGGTTTTTCTGACCACTTGGAGGCGCTGCCAGGGGTTGTGGGGGCCCAAATGGTCATCACGGCCCTAAAAGACGTGTATGACATCGCTCGCACAACCAGCCTGTCTAGCCTGCAGGGGAAGGAGGCCCCGGGTGTCCTGGTCGGGTCCCGGAAATACAGAGACTTTGCAGAGAACCTGGTCGAGAAAGCCAGCTACTTCCACCGGCCCAAGGCCTTTGGCAGAGCTGTTGCCATCATGAGGGTGAGGGGCCTTGAGCCGGTGGAGTGTTTGGTTGCCGGCTTGGTCCAGCTCGGCCTGCGGTACTTCCCAGAGATCAAGTACCGGGATTTGAAGGGGACCCGCAGACCGAGCTGGAACTACCTCCATTTTGTGGAGCTCCACCCCGCCAGTGTGGCGCCCTCGCCAGAGGCGACAGCTGGCGAGAGTCTGGCCATCGTTTGCAACGAGATCGAGTGCTGGGGGCTATCCTACTCCCAAAACCTGGAGCGCTACCGGGAGCATGGCATGCCCTGGTTGGCGGAGGTGAACCAGAGGCTCCCCGAGTGCCGGGACCCCCAAAAGAGGGTCAACCTCAGGACCTATTGCTGTGCGATAGGAATGCTGATGAACGGCTCATTCATTGAGTTCACAAAATTACAGGAGCTCACGCGCAAGATGCAATGGACGCCAAAGGAGCTGCAGGACAAGATGGTCCTCTCTAGGTTCACCCTGGACCTGAAAACCTGCAAAACGCCACTGTGGGGGCTCCACCCTTCCATCCCTTGGAAGGTGGTAGAGAAGAGGAAGGGGCTGCTGAGGGAGAAGAAGGAGGAGGGGCGGGAGGAGGAGAGGGAGGACGCTGGTGTCGAGGCTGTGGACTTTGAGCTGAGCGTGCCTGAGCCTTCGGCCAGCATCATGGTGGCAGCCTCCACCAGCACCAGGTGGTCCAGTGAGGAGCTCTCGCTCATCGGCCTTGGGGGGACACTGCAGCAGGCATACATACAGTATGCCAAGGACTGCCAAGGACTGCACTTGGCTGTCAGGACCAGGGCGGCCTTCAAACTCAAAAGGATCGCCATGAAGAAGGACTGATCCCTGCTCTTTCTTTGTTTATTTAACTTTTTTTTTTTTTTTTCTTTTGTGGTTTAAGGCCTTGCTTTTCTTTTGTTTTCAGGCCTGTTTTTGATTTCTTTTTATGTGTTTCTATGTTTGGTGTTGTGTTGTGTATGTTGTATGTCTGTGTGGTTGTATGTTGTATGTCTGTGTGGTTGTATGTTGTATGTCTGTGTCGTTGTGTTGTATGTCTGTGTCGTTGTATGTTATATGTATAAAAAAAAAAAACCTGCGTAAGCGGAGCCAAAAAAAACATAAAAAAAAAAAACCTGCGTAAGCGGAGCCAAAAAAACAAAAAAACTACAAAAAAACAAAAAAAAATCCCTCCACATGGAATCTGCCTTGACGTGGCGTGGAGGCTTGTGTGCCTCTGTGACACTTTCTATTCCTCAAAGGAATAGAAAGTGCCACAGAGGCCAGACCAAAGATTCCAACCATTTAAAAAAAAAATTTTTTTTTTTTTTTTTTTTTTTACCAAGTGTAAAAAGGGCCCAAAAAAACAAAAAGTCCTGAGGGGATGTGATAGGAGTGCGTTTCAGGTCATTTGGAGTCGACTGGTACTATCCTTGAAACCACTTGTTTTTTTTACATAGGAAAAGTACTTGGGTTTTTTTTTTTTATAAAAAAAAAGGTGTTTTTCCATAGCCATGTGACCACTCTACGAACTCGTAATTAGGTGGAAAAGCCCAAAAAAACAACTTTCAGCTCGATCCGAGCAAGGGAAATACTACTAACCCAAAAAAAAAAAAAAAAAATTATTTTATTTTGAAGGAGTTTTTGAAGGAGTTTTTTCATAGCCAAGTCACCACTCTAACGACTGGGAATATTACGGGGAACCCGAATAACTACTTTTTAGCTTGATCCGAGCAAGGGAAATTCTACTTCCTGTTTTGGTCATTTTCTTTTATTTTGAAGGCCAAAAACAGGAAGTCGTTTTTTTGCTAACTATTTTAACTTTTTTTTTTTTTTTTTTTTTTTTTATTTTATTTTGAAAATTTTTTTTTTTTTTATAGCCAAGTAACCACTCTAACGACTGGGAATATTACGGGGAACCCGAATAACTACTTTTTAGCTTGATCCGAGCAAGGGAAATTCTACTTCCTGTTTTGTTCATTTTATTTTATTTTGAAGGCAAAACCGGAAGTCATTTTTTTAGGGTGTGCTAACTATTTTAAATTTTTTTATTATTATTTTTTTTTTTAAATTTTTTTTTTTTTTTTTCATAGCCATGTGACCACTCTAAGGACTCCAAATTGGACGAGGATCCCGAAAAAGTACTTTTTACCTGGATCCGAGTTTCGGCAAATTTTAGGAGTGCTCCAAATGACACCAAAGTTACAGGGAAGCTTCATCATGATGAGAAGATACGCCTGAAGGAGTTTGATGTCATTTGGAAAAACTTTGGTCAAAAAAAAAAAAAAAAATGACACCAAAATTACAGGGATTCTTCATCATGATGAGAAGATATGCCTGAACGAGTTTGGTGTCATTTGGAATAACTTTGGTTTAAAAAAAAAAAAAAAAAAAAAAGGATGTCGGATGCAACAATTCAGTAAAAATCAGTAATTGAAGCTAGCCCTTTCAAAGTTGCTGGACACGTAGGAGACAGTCTAAAGCCTACTCTCTGCAAAGGGTAGGCTAATCGGAGCTACGCTCAGGGAGCAGTGGTCCCGCAGAGTTGAAAAAAATAAGAAAACGCAGGAAATTACGAAATCCAGCCAAATTTACATCTCTTTTTGGGCCAGGGACACAGTTCCACTCAACCTTGAGCCGAAATTTTGGCTACAGTGTATGTGGAGAACCCCTAGTACATGCTCAAACCGTCATTTTGGTTGTAGCTTCAATTACTGAATTTTAGTGAATATAAAGATACGGCACTTTTTTTTGTAAAGAAAAAAAGTTCCGTTTTGACCTCCCATTTTTTGTGGGCTGAAAGAGGAGTGTGAGAGGAGTTCCCACAAAAAAAATTACACCTTGAAGTTACTTCCCCTAGGAGTTATTCAGGTTTGATTTTTTTTTTTTTTTTTTTTTTTTTTTTTTCAAAATTTTTTTTTTTTTTTTTATAGCCATGTAGGTACTCTAAGGACTACATTTTTGGCGAGGAGCCCGAAAAACGGCCAAAAAACGGCCAAAAAGCAAGGGAAATGGCCCAAACGCGACTTCCGATTTTTAGGGGGCGTTTTGACCTCCCATTTTTTGTGGGCGGGAAGAGGGGTGTGAGAGGAGTTCCCCCAAGAAAGGACAGCCTTCTAGTCCTTTTACTTTAGGAGTTATTAGCACCCCTAGTTTCAACATTTTTAAACGATTGGACCGCCCCCCTGCCTAGGGGGAGGGGACTTCAGCTAATCTTTTCTCAGGATCTGCTCTCCTATAGGAGGGCTACATGCTCCAATTGAAATTATAGCTCCAGGTGGTCCAGGGGAGTTAATTGACAACCCTAGCTGAAATTTGCAGTAGGTTGTTAGGGTTGTAGACCGTTCACCCATTGTGAAGGGCTAAGTTGGAACTAGGGTTAGGAAGTTAGACACTTGACCTTATGTAGTTTTATGCGCTGTACCCGAATATGGGCGGGGCTTCCGCCGGAAGTGACCGGAAGTGGGTGTAAATCGGCTTTGAACATGGCATTTTGGCCAACCCTAGGCTGTTTTGCATATGGGTTGTTGGGGGGGTGTCATATGAGCATGAATTAGGCCAATTGGAGTCGTTTGGTGAAACGGCTAAGGGACTTTTTTTTTTTTTTTGTATGGGAAAAGTACTTAGGTTTTTTTTTTTTTTTTTTTTTTTTTTTTTTTGTTTAATTTTTTTTTTTTTTCCATAGCCATGTGACCACTCTAAGGACTCCAAATTGGGCGAGGATTCCGAAAAAATACTTTTTACCTGGATCCGAGTTTCGGCAAATTTTAGGAGTGCTCCAAATGACACCAAAGTTACAGGGAAGCTTCATCATGATGAGAAGATACGCCTGAACGAGTTTGGTGTCATTTGGAATAACTTTGGTTTTTTTGAAAAAAAAAAAAAAACGGATGTCGGATGCAACAATTCAGGAAAAATCATTAATTAAAGCAAACCCTTTCAAAGTTGCTGGA
>NW_028151545.1:0-2500 GCF_964638095.1 Poromitra crassiceps | reverse complement strand
TAGGGTTAGGGTTAGGGTTAGGGTTAGGGTTAGGGTTAGGGTTAGGGTTAGGGTTAGGGTTAGGGTTAGGGTTAGGGTTAGGGTTAGGGTTAGGGTTAGGGTTAGGGTTAGGGTTAGGGTTAGGGTTAGGGTTAGGGTTAGGGTTAGGGTTAGGGTTAGGGTTAGGGTTAGGGTTAGGGTTAGGGTTAGGGTTAGGGTTAGGGTTAGGGTTAGGGTTAGGGTTAGGGTTAGGGTTAGGGTTAGGGTTAGGGTTAGGGTTAGGGTTAGGGTTAGGGTTAGGGTTAGGGTTAGGGTTAGGGTTAGGGTTAGGGTTAGGGTTAGGGTTAGGGTTAGGGTTAGGGTTAGGGTTAGGGTTAGGGTTAGGGTTAGGGTTAGGGTTAGGGTTAGGGTTAGGGTTAGGGTTAGGGTTAGGGTTAGGGTTAGGGTTAGGGTTAGGGTTAGGGTTAGGGTTAGGGTTAGGGTTAGGGTTAGGGTTAGGGTTAGGGTTAGGGTTAGGGTTAGGGTTAGGGTTAGGGTTAGGGTTAGGGTTAGGGTTAGGGTTAGGGTTAGGGTTAGGGTTAGGGTTAGGGTTAGGGTTAGGGTTAGGGTTAGGGTTAGGGTTAGGGTTAGGGTTAGGGTTAGGGTTAGGGTTAGGGTTAGGGTTAGGGTTAGGGTTAGGGTTAGGGTTAGGGTTAGGGTTAGGGTTAGGGTTAGGGTTAGGGTTAGGGTTAGGGTTAGGGTTAGGGTTAGGGTTAGGGTTAGGGTTAGGGTTAGGGTTAGGGTTAGGGTTAGGGTTAGGGTTAGGGTTAGGGTTAGGGTTAGGGTTAGGGTTAGGGTTAGGGTTAGGGTTAGGGTTAGGGTTAGGGTTAGGGTTAGGGTTAGGGTTAGGGTTAGGGTTAGGGTTAGGGTTAGGGTTAGGGTTAGGGTTAGGGTTAGGGTTAGGGTTAGGGTTAGGGTTAGGGTTAGGGTTAGGGTTAGGGTTAGGGTTAGGGTTAGGGTTAGGGTTAGGGTTAGGGTTAGGGTTAGGGTTAGGGTTAGGGTTAGGGTTAGGGTTAGGGTTAGGGTTAGGGTTAGGGTTAGGGTTAGGGTTAGGGTTAGGGTTAGGGTTAGGGTTAGGGTTAGGGTTAGGGTTAGGGTTAGGGTTAGGGTTAGGGTTAGGGTTAGGGTTAGGGTTAGGGTTAGGGTTAGGGTTAGGGTTAGGGTTAGGGTTAGGGTTAGGGTTAGGGTTAGGGTTAGGGTTAGGGTTAGGGTTAGGGTTAGGGTTAGGGTTAGGGTTAGGGTTAGGGTTAGGGTTAGGGTTAGGGTTAGGGTTAGGGTTAGGGTTAGGGTTAGGGTTAGGGTTAGGGTTAGGGTTAGGGTTAGGGTTAGGGTTAGGGTTAGGGTTAGGGTTAGGGTTAGGGTTAGGGTTAGGGTTAGGGTTAGGGTTAGGGTTAGGGTTAGGGTTAGGGTTAGGGTTAGGGTTAGGGTTAGGGTTAGGGTTAGGGTTAGGGTTAGGGTTAGGGTTAGGGTTAGGGTTAGGGTTAGGGTTAGGGTTAGGGTTAGGGTTAGGGTTAGGGTTAGGGTTAGGGTTAGGGTTAGGGTTAGGGTTAGGGTTAGGGTTAGGGTTAGGGTTAGGGTTAGGGTTAGGGTTAGGGTTAGGGTTAGGGTTAGGGTTAGGGTTAGGGTTAGGGTTAGGGTTAGGGTTAGGGTTAGGGTTAGGGTTAGGGTTAGGGTTAGGGTTAGGGTTAGGGTTAGGGTTAGGGTTAGGGTTAGGGTTAGGGTTAGGGTTAGGGTTAGGGTTAGGGTTAGGGTTAGGGTTAGGGTTAGGGTTAGGGTTAGGGTTAGGGTTAGGGTTAGGGTTAGGGTTAGGGTTAGGGTTAGGGTTAGGGTTAGGGTTAGGGTTAGGGTTAGGGTTAGGGTTAGGGTTAGGGTTAGGGTTAGGGTTAGGGTTAGGGTTAGGGTTAGGGTTAGGGTTAGGGTTAGGGTTAGGGTTAGGGTTAGGGTTAGGGTTAGGGTTAGGGTTAGGGTTAGGGTTAGGGTTAGGGTTAGGGTTAGGGTTAGGGTTAGGGTTAGGGTTAGGGTTAGGGTTAGGGTTAGGGTTAGGGTTAGGGTTAGGGTTAGGGTTAGGGTTAGGGTTAGGGTTAGGGTTAGGGTTAGGGTTAGGGTTAGGGTTAGGGTTAGGGTTAGGGTTAGGGTTAGGGTTAGGGTTAGGGTTAGGGTTAGGGTTAGGGTTAGGGTTAGGGTTAGGGTTAGGGTTAGGGTTAGGGTTAGGGTTAGGGTTAGGGTTAGGTTAGGGTTAGGGTTAGGGTTAGGGTTAGGGTTAGGGTTAGGGTTAGGGTTAGGGTTAGGGTTAGGGTTAGGGTTAGGGTTAGGGTTAGGGTTAGGGTTAGGGTTAGGGTTAGGGTTAGGGTTAGGGTTAGGGTTAGGGTTAGGGTTAGGGTTAGGGTTAGGGTTAGGGTTAGGGTTAGGGTTAGGGTTAGGGTTAGGGTTAGGGTTAGGGTTAGGGTTAGGGTTAGGGTTAGGGTTAGGGTTAGGGTTAGGG
>NW_028151546.1:0-59244 GCF_964638095.1 Poromitra crassiceps | reverse complement strand
AAAATCCAAAATCAGACAGAGTGTTGACACCAGAGAGGCTAAGACCGCATTGACTCAGTGCGGTATTCAGCCTCTCTGGTGTCAAGTCTGATTTTGGAAAAAAAAAAAAAAAAATCCAAAATCAGACAGAGTGTTGACACCAGAGAGGCTAAGACCGCATTGACTCAGTGCGGTATTCAGCCTCTCTGGTGTCAAGTCTGATTTGGAAAAAAAAAAAAAAAAAAATCCAAAATCAGACAGAGTGTTGACACCAGAGAGGCTAAGACCGCATTGACTCAGTGCGGTATTCAGCCTCTCTGGTGTCAAGTCTGATTTTGGAAAAAAAAAAAAAAAATCCAAAATCAGACAGAGTGTTGAGACCAGAGAGGCTAAGACCGCATTGACTCAGTGCGGTATTCAGCCTCTCTGGTGTCAAGTCTGATTTTGGAAAAAAAAAAAAAAAAATCCAAAATCAGACAGAGTGGTTGACACCAGAGAGGCTAAGACCGCATTGACTCAGTGCGGTATTCAGCCTCTCTGGTGTCGAAGTCTGATTTTGGAAAAAAAAAAAAAAAAATCCAAAATCAGACAGAGTGTTGAGACCAGAGAGGCTAAGACCGCATTGACTCAGTGCAGTATTCAGCCTCTCTGGTGTCAAGTCTGATTTTGGAAAAAAAAAAAAAAATCAAAAATCAGACAGAGAGTTGAGACCAGAGAGGCTAAGACCGCATTGACTCAGTGCGGTATTCAGCCTCTCTGGTGTCAAGTCTGATTTTGGAAAAAAAAAAAAAAAATCCAAAATCAGACAGAGTGTTGACACCAGAGAGGCTAAGACCGCATTGACTAAGTGCGGTATTCAGCCTCTCTGGTGTCAAGTCTGATTTTGGAAAAAAAAAAAAAAAAATCCAAAATCAGACAGAGTGTTGACACCAGAGAGGCTAAGACCGCATTGACTCAGTGCAGTATTCAGCCTCTCTGGTGTCAAGTCTGATTTTGGAAAAAAAAAAAAAAAAAAATCCAAAATCAGACAGAGTGTTGAGACCAGAGAGGCTAAGACCGCATTGACTCAGTGCGGTATTCAGCCTCTCTGGTGTCAAGTCTGATTTTGGAAAAAAAAAAAAAAAATCCAAAATCAGACAGAGTGTTGAGACCAGAGAGGCTAAGACCGCATTGACTCAGTGCGGTATTCAGCCTCTCTGGTGTCAAGTCTGATTTTGGAAAAAAAAAAAAAAAAAAATCCAAAATCAGACAGAGTGTTGAGACCAGAGAGGCTAAGACCGCATTGACTCAGTGCGGTATTCAGCTTCTCTGGTGTCAAGTCTGATTTTTGAAAAAAAAAAAAAAAATCCAAAATCAGACAGAGTGTTGAGACCAGAGAGGCTAAGACCGCATTGACTCAGTGCGGTATTCAGCCTCTCTGGTGTCAAGTCTGATTTTGGAAAAAAAAAAAAAAAATCCAAAATCAGACAGAGTGTTGACACCAGAGAGGCTAAGACCGCATTGACTCAGTGCGGTATTCAGCCTCTCTGGTGTAGAGTCTGATTTTGGAAAAAAAAAAAAAAAAATCCAAAATCAGACAGAGTGTTGAGACCAGAGAGGCTAAGACCGCATTGACTCAGTGCGGTATTCAGCCTCTCTGGTGTCAAGTCTGATTTTGGAAAAAAAAAAAAAAAAATCCAAAATCAGACAGAGTGTTGAGACCAGAGAGGCTAAGACCGCATTGACTCAGTGCGGTATTCAGCCTCTCTGGTGTCAAGTCTGATTTTGAAAAAAAAAAAAAAATCCAAAATCAGACAGAGTGTTGAGACCAGAGAGGCTAAGACCGCATTGACTCAGTGCGGTATTCAGCTTCTCTGGTGTCAAGTCTGATTTTGGAAAAAAAAAAAAAAAAATCCAAAATCAGACAGAGTGTTGAGACCAGAGAGGCTAAGACCGCATTGACTCAGTGCGGTATTCAGCCTCTCTGGTGTCAAGTCTGATTTTGGAAAAAAAAAAAAAAAATCCAAAATCAGACAGAGTGTTGACACCAGAGAGGCTAAGACCGCATTGACTCAGTGCGGTATTCAGCCTCTCTGGTGTCAGAGTCTGATTTTGGAAAAAAAAAAAAAAAAATCCAAAATCAGACAGAGTGTTGAGACCAGAGAGGCTAAGACCGCATTGACTCATTGCGGTATTCAGCCTCTCTGGTGTCAAGTCTGATTTTGGAAAAAAAAAAAAAAATCCAAAATCAGACAGAGTGTTGAAACCAGAGAGGCTAAGACCGCATTGACTCAGTGCGATATTCAGCCTCTCTGGTGTCAAGTCTGATTTTGGAAAAAAAAAAAAAAATCCAAAATCAGACAGAGTGTTGACGACCAGAGAGGCTAAGACCGCATTGACTCAGTGCGGTATTCAGCCTCTCTGGTGTCAAGTCTGATTTTGGAAAAAAAAAAAAAAAAAATCCAAAATCAGACAGAGTGTTGACACCAGAGAGGCTAAGACCGCATTGACTCAGTGCGGTATTCAGCCTCTCTGGTGTCAAGTCTGATTTTGGAAAAAAAAAAAAAAAAATCCAAAATCAGACAGAGTGTTGACACCAGAGAGGCTAAGACCGCATTGACTCAGTGCGGTATTCAGCCTCTCTGGTGTCAAGTCTGATTTTGGAAAAAAAAAAAAAAAAATCCAAAATCAGACAGAGTGTTGAGACCAGAGAGGCTAAGACCGCATTGACTAAGTGCGGTATTCAGCCTCTCTGGTGTCAAGTCTGATTTTGGAAAAAAAAAAAAAAAAAAAATCCAAAATCAGACAGAGTGTTGACACCAGAGAGGCTAAGACCGCATTGACTCAGTGCGGTATTCAGCCTCTCTGGTGTCAAGTCTGATTTTGGAAAAAAAAAAAAAAAAAATCCAAAATCAGACAGAGTGTTGAGACCAGAGAGGCTAAGACCGCATTGACTCAGTGCAGTATTCAGCCTCTCTGGTGTCAAGTCTGATTTTGGAAAAAAAAAAAAAAAAATCCAAAATCAGACAGAGTGTTGAGACCAGAGAGGCTAAGACCGCATTGACTCAGTGCGGTATTCAGCCTCTCTGGTGTCAAGTCTGATTTTGGAAAAAAAAAAAAAAATCCAAAATCAGACAGAGTGTTGACACCAGAGAGGCTAAGACCGCATTGACTCAGTGCGGTATTCAGCCTCTCTGGTGTCTAGTCTGATTTTGGAAAAAAAAAAAAAAAATCCAAAATCAGACAGAGTGTTGACACCAGAGAGGCTAAGACTGCATTGACTCAGTGCGGTATTCAGCCTCTCTGGTGTCAAGTCTGATTTTGGAAAAAAAAAAAAAAAATCCAAAATCAGACAGAGTGTTGACACCAGAGAGGCTAAGACCGCATTGACTCAGTGCGGTATTCAGCCTCTCTGGTGTCAAGTCTGATTTTGGAAAAAAAAAAAAAAAAATCCAAAATCAGACAGAGTGTTGACACCAGAGAGGCTAAGACTGCATTGACTCAGTGCGGTATTCAGCCTCTCTGGTGTCAAGTCTGATTTTGGAAAAAAAAAAAAAAAATCCAAAATCAGACAGAGTGTTGACACCAGAGAGGCTTAGACTGCATTGACTCAGTGCGGTATTCAGCCTCTCTGGTGTCAAGTCTGATTTTGGAAAAAAAAAAAAAAAAAATCCAAAATCAGACAGAGTGTTGAGACCAGAGAGGCTAAGACCGCATTGACTAAGTGCGGTATTCAGCCTCTCTGGTGTCAAGTCTGATTTTGGAAAAAAAAAAAAAAAAATCCAAAATCAGACAGAGTGTTGACACCAGAGAGGCTAAGACCGCATTGACTCAGTGCAGTATTCAGCCTCTCTGGTGTCAAGTCTGATTTTGGAAAAAAAAAAAAAAAAAATCCAAATCAGACAGAGTGTTGAGACCAGAGAGGCTAAGACCGCATTGACTCAGTGCGGTATTCAGCCTCTCTGGTGTCAAGTCTGATTTTGGAAAAAAAAAAAAAAAATCCAAAATCAGACAGAGTGTTGAGACCAGAGAGGCTAAGACCGCATTGACTCAGTGCGGTATTCAGCCTCTCTGGTGTCAAGTCTGATTTTGGAAAAAAAAAAAAAAAATCCAAAATCAGACAGAGTGTTGAGACCAGAGAGGCTAAGACCGCATTGACTCAGTGCGGTATTCAGCTTCTCTGGTGTCAAGTCTGATTTTGGAAAAAAAAAAAAAAATCCAAAATCAGACAGAGTGTTGAGACCAGAGAGGCTAAGACCGCATTGACTCAGTGCGGTATTCAGCCTCTCTGGTGTCAAGTCTGATTTTGGAAAAAAAAAAAAAAATCCAAAATCAGACAGAGTGTTGACACCAGAGAGGCTAAGACCGCATTGACTCAGTGCAGTATTCAGCCTCTCTGGTGTAGAGTCTGATTTTGGAAAAAAAAAAAAAAAAATCCAAAATCAGACAGAGTGTTGAGACCAGAGAGGCTAAGACCGCATTGACTCAGTGCGGTATTCAGCCTCTCTGGTGTCAAGTCTGATTTTGGAAAAAAAAAAAAAAAAATCCCAAAATCAGACAGAGTGTTGAGACCAGAGAGGCTAAGACCGCATTGACTCAGTGCGGTATTCAGCCTCTCTGGTGTCAAGTCTGATTTTGGAAAAAAAAAAAAAAAATCCAAAATCAGACAGAGTGTTGAGACCAGAGAGGCTAAGACCGCATTGACTCAGTGCAGTATTCAGCCTCTCTGGTGTAGAGTCTGATTTTGGAAAAAAAAAAAAAAAAAATCCAAAATCAGACAGAGTGTTGAGACCAGAGAGGCTAAGACCGCATTGACTCAGTGCGGTATTCAGCCTCTCTGGTGTCAAGTCTGATTTTGGAAAAAAAAAAAAAAAAAATCCAAAATCAGACAGAGTGTTGAGACCAGAGAGGCTAAGACCGCATTGACTCAGTGCGGTATTCAGCCTCTCTGGTGTCAAGTCTGATTTTTGAAAAAAAAAAAAAAAAATCCAAAATCAGACAGAGTGTTGAGACCAGAGAGGCTAAGACCGCATTGACTCAGTGCGGTATTCAGCTTCTCTGGTGTCAAGTCTGATTTGGAAAAAAAAAAAAAAAATCCAAAATCAGACAGAGTGTTGAGACCAGAGAGGCTAAGACCGCATTGACTCAGTGCGGTATTCAGCCTCTCTGGTGTCAAGTCTGATTTTGGAAAAAAAAAAAAAAAATCCAAAATCAGACAGAGTGTTGACACCAGAGAGGCTAAGACCGCATTGACTCAGTGCGGTATTCAGCCTCTCTGGTGTAGAGTCTGATTTTGGAAAAAAAAAAAAAAAAATCCAAAATCAGACAGAGTGTTGAGACCAGAGAGGCTAAGACCGCATTGACTCAGTGCGGTATTCAGCCTCTCTGGTGTCAAGTCTGATTTTGGAAAAAAAAAAAAAAATCCAAAATCAGACAGAGTGTTGAAACCAGAGAGGCTAAGACCGCATTGACTCAGTGCGATATTCAGCCTCTCTGGTGTCAAGTCTGATTTTGGAAAAAAAAAAAAAAAATCCAAAATCAGACAGAGTGTTGACACCAGAGAGGCTAAGACCGCATTGACTAAGTGCGGTATTCAGCCTCTCTGGTGTCAAGTCTGATTTTGGAAAAAAAAAAAAAAAAATCCAAAATCAGACAGAGTGTTGACACCAGAGAGGCTAAGACCGCATTGACTAAGTGCGGTATTCAGCCTCTCTGGTGTCAAGTCTGATTTTGGAAAAAAAAAAAAAAAAATCCAAAATCAGACAGAGTGTTGACACCAGAGAGGCTAAGACCGCATTGACTCAGTGCAGTATTCAGCCTCTCTGGTGTCAAGTCTGATTTTGGAAAAAAAAAAAAAAAAATCCAAAATCAGACAGAGTGTTGAGACCAGAGAGGCTAAGACCGCATTGACTCAGTGCGGTATTCAGCCTCTCTGGTGTCAAGTCTGATTTTGGAAAAAAAAAAAAAAAAATCCAAAATCAGACAGAGTGTTGAGACCAGAGAGGCTAAGACCGCATTGACTCAGTGCGGTATTCAGCCTCTCTGGTGTCAAGTCTGATTTTGGAAAAAAAAAAAAAAAAATCCAAAATCAGACAGAGTGTTGAGACCAGAGAGGCTAAGACCGCATTGACTCAGTGCGGTATTCAGCTTCTCTGGTGTCAAGTCTGATTTTGGAAAAAAAAAAAAAAAAATCCAAAATCAGACAGAGTGTTGAGACCAGAGAGGCTAAGACCGCATTGACTCAGTGCGGTATTCAGCCTCTCTGGTGTCAAGTCTGATTTTGGAAAAAAAAAAAAAAATCCAAAATCAGACAGAGTGTTGACACCAGAGAGGCTAAGACCGCATTGACTCAGTGCGGTATTCAGCCTCTCTGGTGTAGAGTCTGATTTTGGAAAAAAAAAAAAAAAATCCAAATCAGACAGAGTGTTGAGACCAGAGAGGCTAAGACCGCATTGACTCAGTGCGGTATTCAGCCTCTCTGGTGTCAAGTCTGATTTTGGAAAAAAAAAAAAAAAAAATCCAAAATCAGACAGAGTGTTGAGACCAGAGAGGCTAAGACCGCATTGACTCAGTGCGGTATTCAGCCTCTCTGGTGTCAAGTCTGATTTTGGAAAAAAAAAAAAAAAATCCAAAATCAGACAGAGTGTTGAGACCAGAGAGGCTAAGACCGCATTGACTCAGTGCGGTATTCAGCTTCTCTGGTGTCAAGTCTGATTTTGGAAAAAAAAAAAAAAAATCCAAAATCAGACAGAGTGTTGAGACCAGAGAGGCTAAGACCGCATTGACTCAGTGCGGTATTCAGCCTCTCTGGTGTCAAGTCTGATTTTGGAAAAAAAAAAAAAAAATCCAAAATCAGACAGAGTGTTGACACCAGAGAGGCTAAGACCGCATTGACTCAGTGCGGTATTCAGCCTCTCTGGTGTAGAGTCTGATTTTGGAAAAAAAAAAAAAAAAATCCAAAATCAGACAGAGTGTTGAGACCAGAGAGGCTAAGACCGCATTGACTCAGTGCGGTATTCAGCCTCTCTGGTGTCAAGTCTGATTTTGGAAAAAAAAAAAAAAAATCCAAAATCAGACAGAGTGTTGAAACCAGAGAGGCTAAGACCGCATTGACTCAGTGCGATATTCAGCCCTCTCTGGTGTCAAGTCTGATTTGGAAAAAAAAAAAAAAAATCAAAAATCAGACAGAGTGTTGAGACCAGAGAGGCTAAGACCGCATTGACTCAGTGCGGTATTCAGCCTCTCTGGTGTCAAGTCTGATTTTGGAAAAAAAAAAAAAAAATCCAAAATCAGACAGAGTGTTGACACCAGAGAGGCTAAGACCGCATTGACTCAGTGCGGTATTCAGCCTCTCTGGTGTCAAGTCTGATTTTGGAAAAAAAAAAAAAAAAAATCCAAAATCAGACAGAGTGTTGACACCAGAGAGGCTAAGACCGCATTGACTCAGTGCGGTATTCAGCCTCTCTGGTGTCAAGTCTGATTTTGGAAAAAAAAAAAAAAAAAATCCAAAATCAGACAGAGTGTTGACACCAGAGAGGCTAAGACCGCATTGACTCAGTGCGGTATTCAGCCTCTCTGGTGTCAAGTCTGATTTTGGAAAAAAAAAAAAAAAAAATCCAAAATCAGACAGAGTGTTGAGACCAGAGAGGCTAAGACCGCATTGACTAAGTGCGGTATTCAGCCTCTCTGGTGTCAAGTCTGATTTTGAAAAAAAAAAAAAAAAATCCAAAATCAGACAGAGTGTTGACACCAGAGAGGCTAAGACCGCATTGACTCAGTGCGGTATTCAGCCTCTCTGGTGTCAAGTCTGATTTGGAAAAAAAAAAAAAAAAAATCCAAAATCAGACAGAGTGTTGAGACCAGAGAGGCTAAGACCGCATTGACTCAGTGCAGTATTCAGCCTCTCTGGTGTCAAGTCTGATTTTGGAAAAAAAAAAAAAAAATCCAAAATCAGACAGAGTGTTGAGACCAGAGAGGCTAAGACCGCATTGACTCAGTGCGGTATTCAGCCTCTCTGGTGTCAAGTCTGATTTTGGAAAAAAAAAAAAAAATCCAAAATCAGACAGAGTGTTGACACCAGAGAGGCTAAGACCGCATTGACTCAGTGCGGTATTCAGCCTCTCTGGTGTCAAGTCTGATTTTGGAAAAAAAAAAAAAAAATCCAAAATCAGACAGAGTGTTGACACCAGAGAGGCTAAGACTGCATTGACTCAGTGCGGTATTCAGCCTCTCTGGTGTCAAGTCTGATTTTGGAAAAAAAAAAAAAAAATCCAAAATCAGACAGAGTGTTGACACCAGAGAGGCTTAGACTGCATTGACTCAGTGCGGTATTCAGCCTCTCTGGTGTCAAGTCTGATTTTGGAAAAAAAAAAAAAAAAAATCCAAAATCAGACAGAGTGTTGAGACCAGAGAGGCTAAGACCGCATTGACTAAGTGCGGTATTCAGCCTCTCTGGTGTCAAGTCTGATTTTGGAAAAAAAAAAAAAAAAATCCAAAATCAGACAGAGTGTTGACACCAGAGAGGCTAAGACTGCATTGACTCAGTGCAGTATTCAGCCTCTCTGGTGTCAAGTCTGATTTTGGAAAAAAAAAAAAAAAAATCCAAAATCAGACAGAGTGTTGAGACCAGAGAGGCTAAGACCGCATTGACTCAGTGCGGTATTCAGCCTCTCTGGTGTCAAGTCTGATTTTGGAAAAAAAAAAAAAAAAATCCAAAATCAGACAGAGTGTTTGAGACCAGAGAGGCTAAGACCGCATTGACTCAGTGCGGTATTCAGCCTCTCTGGTGTCAAGTCTGATTTTGGAAAAAAAAAAAAAATCCAAATCAGACAGAGTGTTGAGACCAGAGAGGCTAAGACCGCATTGACTCAGTGCGGTATTCAGCTTCTCTGGTGTCAAGTCTGATTTTGGAAAAAAAAAAAAAATCCAAAATCAGACAGAGTGTTGAGACCAGAGAGGCTAAGACCGCATTGACTCAGTGCGGTATTCAGCCTCTCTGGTGTCAAGTCTGATTTTGGAAAAAAAAAAAAATCCAAAATCAGACAGAGTGTTGACACCAGAGAGGCTAAGACCGCATTGACTCAGTGCGGTATTCAGCCTCTCTGGTGTAGAGTCTGATTTTGGAAAAAAAAAAAAAAAAATCCAAAATCAGACAGAGTGTTGAGACCAGAGAGGCTAAGACCGCATTGACTCAGTGCGGTATTCAGCCTCTCTGGTGTCAAGTCTGATTTTGGAAAAAAAAAAAAAAAATCCAAAATCAGACAGAGTGTTGAGACCAGAGAGGCTAAGACCGCATTGACTCAGTGCGGTATTCAGCCTCTCTGGTGTCAAGTCTGATTTTGGAAAAAAAAAAAAAAAAATCCAAAATCAGACAGAGTGTTGAGACCAGAGAGGCTAAGACCGCATTGACTCAGTGCGGTATTCAGCTTCTCTGGTGTCAAGTCTGATTTTGGAAAAAAAAAAAAAAAAATCCAAAATCAGACAGAGTGTTGAGACCAGAGAGGCTAAGACCGCATTGACTCAGTGCGGTATTCAGCCTCTCTGGTGTCAAGACTGATTTTGGAAAAAAAAAAAAAAAATCCAAAATCAGACAGAGTGTTGACACCAGAGAGGCTAAGACCGTATTGACTCAGTGCGGTATTCAGCCTCTCTGGTGTAGAGTCTGATTTTGGAAAAAAAAAAAAAAAAATCCAAAATCAGACAGAGTGTTGAGACCAGAGAGGCTAAGACCGCATTGACTCAGTGCGGTATTCAGCCTCTCTGTGTCAAGTCTGATTTTGGAAAAAAAAAAAAAAATCCAAAATCAGACAGAGTGTTGAAACCAGAGAGGCTAAGACCGCATTGACTCAGTGCGATATTCAGCCTCTCTGGTGTCAAGTCTGATTTTGGAAAAAAAAAAAAAAAATCAAAAATCAGACAGAGTGTTGAGACCAGAGAGGCTAAGACCGCATTGACTCAGTGCGGTATTCAGCCTCTCTGGTGTCAAGTCTGATTTTGGAAAAAAAAAAAAAAAAATCCAAAATCAGACAGAGTGTTGAGACCAGAGAGGCTAAGACCGCATTGACTCAGTGCGGTATTCAGCCTCTCTGGTGTCAAGTCTGATTTTGGAAAAAAAAAAAAAAAAAATCCAAAATCAGACAGAGTGTTGAGACCAGAGAGGCTAAGACCGCATTGACTCAGTGCGGTATTCAGCCTCTCTGGTGTCAAGTCTGATTTTGGAAAAAAAAAAAAAAAAATCCAAAATCAGACAGAGTGTTGAGACCAGAGAGGCTAAGACCGCATTGACTCAGTGCGGTATTCAGCTTCTCTGGTGTCAAGTCTGATTTTGGAAAAAAAAAAAAAAAATCCAAAATCAGACAGAGTGTTGAGACCAGAGAGGCTAAGACCGCATTGACTCAGTGCGGTATTCAGCCTCTCTGGTGTCAAGTCTGATTTTGGAAAAAAAAAAAAAAATCCAAAATCAGACAGAGTGTTGACACCAGAGAGGCTAAGACCGCATTGACTCAGTGCGGTATTCAGCCTCTCTGGTGTAGAGTCTGATTTTGGAAAAAAAAAAAAAAAATCCAAAATCAGACAGAGTGTTGAGACCAGAGAGGCTAAGACCGCATTGACTCAGTGCGGTATTCAGCCTCTCTGGTGTCAAGTCTGATTTTGGAAAAAAAAAAAAAAAAATCCAAAATCAGACAGAGTGTTGAGACCAGAGAGGCTAAGACCGCATTGACTCAGTGCGGTATTCAGCTCTCTGGTGTCAAGTCTGATTTTGGAAAAAAAAAAAAAAAATCCAAAATCAGACAGAGTGTTGAGACCAGAGAGGCTAAGACCGCATTGACTCAGTGCGGTATTCAGCTTCTCTGGTGTCAAGTCTGATTTTGGAAAAAAAAAAAAAAAATCCAAAATCAGACAGAGTGTTGAGACCAGAGAGGCTAAGACCGCATTGACTCAGTGCGGTATTCAGCCTCTCTGGTGTCAAGACTGATTTTGGAAAAAAAAAAAAAAATCCAAAATCAGACAGAGTGTTGACACCAGAGAGGCTAAGACCGTATTGACTCAGTGCGGTATTCAGCCTCTCTGGTGTAGAGTCTGATTTTGGAAAAAAAAAAAAAAAATCCAAAATCAGACAGAGTGTTGAGACCAGAGAGGCTAAGACCGCATTGACTCAGTGCGGTATTCAGCCTCTCTGGTGTCAAGTCTGATTTTGGAAAAAAAAAAAAAAAATCCAAAATCAGACAGAGTGTTGAAACCAGAGAGGCTAAGACCGCATTGACTCAGTGCGATATTCAGCCTCTCTGGTGTCAAGTCTGATTTTGAAAAAAAAAAAAAAATCAAAAATCAGACAGAGTGTTGAGACCAGAGAGGCTAAGACCGCATTGACTCAGTGCGGTATTCAGCCTCTCTGGTGTCAAGTCTGATTTTGGAAAAAAAAAAAAAATCCAAAATCAGACAGAGTGTTGACACCAGAGAGGCTAAGACCGCATTGACTCAGTGCGGTATTCAGCCTCTCTGGTGTCAAGTCTGATTTTGGAAAAAAAAAAAAAAAAAAATCCAAAATCAGACAGAGTGTTGACACCAGAGAGGCTAAGACCGCATTGACTCAGTGCGGTATTCAGCCTCTCTGGTGTCAAGTCTGATTTTGGAAAAAAAAAAAAAAAAATCCAAAATCAGACAGAGTGTTGACACCAGAGAGGCTAAGACCGCATTGACTCAGTGCGGTATTCAGCCTCTCTGGTGTCAAGTCTGATTTTGGAAAAAAAAAAAAAAAAAATCCAAAATCAGACAGAGTGTTGAGACCAGAGAGGCTAAGACCGCATTGACTAAGTGCGGTATTCAGCCTCTCTGGTGTCAAGTCTGATTTTGGAAAAAAAAAAAAAAAAAATCCAAAATCAGACAGAGTGTTGACACCAGAGAGGCTAAGACCGCATTGACTCAGTGCGGTATTCAGCCTCTCTGGTGTCAAGTCTGATTTGGGAAAAAAAAAAAAAAAAATCCAAAATCAGACAGAGTGTTGAGACCAGAGAGGCTAAGACCGCATTGACTAAGTGCGGTATTCAGCCTCTCTGGTGTCAAGTCTGATTTTTGAAAAAAAAAAAAAAAAATCCAAAATCAGACAGAGTGTTGACACCAGAGAGGCTAAGACCGCATTGACTCAGTGCGATATTCAGCCTCTCTGGTGTCAAGTCTGATTTTGGAAAAAAACAAAAAAAAAATCCAAAATCAGACAGAGTGTTGAGACCAGAGAGGCTAAGACCGCATTGACTCAGTGCAGTATTCAGCCTCTCTGGTGTCAAGTCTGATTTTGAAAAAAAAAAAAAAAAAAAAATCCAAAATCAGACAGAGTGTTGAGACCAGAGAGGCTAAGACCGCATTGACTCAGTGCGGTATTCAGCCTCTCTGGTGTCAAGTCTGATTTTGGAAAAAAAAAAAAAAATCCAAAATCAGACAGAGTGTTGACACCAGAGAGGCTAAGACCGCATTGACTCAGTGCGGTATTCAGCCTCTCTGGTGTCAAGTCTGATTTTGGAAAAAAAAAAAAAAAAAATCCAAAATCAGACAGAGTGTTGACACCAGAGAGGCTAAGACCGCATTGACTCAGTGCGGTATTCAGCCTCTCTGGTGTCAAGTCTGATTTTGGAAAAAAAAAAAAAAAAAATCCAAAATCAGACAGAGTGTTGAGACCAGAGAGGCTAAGACCGCATTGACTAAGTGCGGTATTCAGCCTCTCTGGTGTCAAGTCTGATTTTGGAAAAAAAAAAAAAAAAAATCCAAAATCAGACAGAGTGTTGACACCAGAGAGGCTAAGACCGCATTGACTCAGTGCGGTATTCAGCCTCTCTGGTGTCAAGTCTGATTTTGGAAAAAAAAAAAAAAATCCAAAATCAGACAGAGTGTTGACACCAGAGAGGCTAAGACCGCATTGACTCAGTGCGGTATTCAGCCTCTCTGGTGTCAAGTCTGATTTTGGAAAAAAAAAAAAAAAAATCCAAAATCAGACAGAGTGTTGACACCAGAGAGGCTAAGACCGCATTGACTCAGTGCGGTATTCAGCCTCTCTGGTGTCAAGTCTGATTTTGGAAAAAAAAAAAAAAAAAAAATCCAAAATCAGACAGAGTGTTGAGACCAGAGAGGCTAAGACCGCATTGACTCAGTGCGGTATTCAGCTTCTCTGGTGTCAAGTCTGATTTTGGAAAAAAAAAAAAAAAATCCAAAATCAGACAGAGTGTTGAGACCAGAGAGGCTAAGACCGCATTGACTCAGTGCGGTATTCAGCCTCTCTGGTGTCAAGTCTGATTTTGGAAAAAAAAAAAAAAATCCAAAATCAGACAGAGTGTTGACACCAGAGAGGCTAAGACCGCATTGACTCAGTGCGGTATTCAGCCTCTCTGGTGTCAAGTCTGATTTTGGAAAAAAAAAAAAAAAAATCCAAAATCAGACAGAGTGTTGAGACCAGAGAGGCTAAGACCGCATTGACTCAGTGCAGTATTCAGCCTCTCTGGTGTCAAGTCTGATTTTGGAAAAAAAAAAAAAAAAATCCAAAATCAGACAGAGTGTTGAGACCAGAGAGGCTAAGACCGCATTGACTCAGTGCGGTATTCAGCCTCTCTGGTGTCAAGTCTGATTTTGGAAAAAAAAAAAAAAAAAATCCAAAATCAGACAGAGTGTTGAGACCAGAGAGGCTAACACCGCATTGACTCAGTGCGGTATTCAGCTTCTCTGGTGTCAAGTCTGATTTTGGAAGAAAAAAAAAAAAATCCAAAATCAGACAGAGTGTTGAGACCAGAGAGGCTAAGACCGCATTGACTCAGTGCGGTATTCAGCCTCTCTGGTGTCAAGTCTGATTTTGGAAAAAAAAAAAAAATCCAAAATCAGACAGAGTGTTGACACCAGAGAGGCTAAGACCGCATTGACTCAGTGCGGTATTCAGCCTCTCTGGTGTCAAGTCTGATTTTGGAAAAAAAAAAAAAAAAAATCCAAAATCAGACAGAGTGTTGAGACCAGAGAGGCTAAGACCGCATTGACTAAGTGCGGTATTCAGCCTCTCTGGTGTCAAGTCTGATTTTGGAAAAAAAAAAAAAAAAAATCCAAAATCAGACAGAGTGTTGACACCAGAGAGGCTAAGACCGCATTGACTCAGTGCGGTATTCAGCCTCTCTGGTGTCAAGTCTGATTTGGGAAAAAAAAAAAAAAAAATCCAAAATCAGACAGAGTGTTGAGACCAGAGAGGCTAAGACCGCATTGACTAAGTGCGGTATTCAGCCTCTCTGGTGTCAAGTCTGATTTTTGAAAAAAAAAAAAAAAAAAAAAATCCAAAATCAGACAGAGTGTTGACACCAGAGAGGCTAAGACCGCATTGACTCAGTGCGATATTCAGCCTCTCTGGTGTCAAGTCTGATTTTGGAAAAAAACAAAAAAAAAATCCAAAATCAGACAGAGTGTTGAGACCAGAGAGGCTAAGACCGCATTGACTCAGTGCAGTATTCAGCCTCTCTGGTGTCAAGTCTGATTTTGAAAAAAAAAAAAAAAAAAAAAAAATCCAAAATCAGACAGAGTGTTGAGACCAGAGAGGCTAAGACCGCATTGACTCAGTGCGGTATTCAGCCTCTCTGGTGTCAAGTCTGATTTTGGAAAAAAAAAAAAAAATCCAAAATCAGACAGAGTGTTGACACCAGAGAGGCTAAGACCGCATTGACTCAGTGCGGTATTCAGCCTCTCTGGTGTCAAGTCTGATTTTGGAAAAAAAAAAAAAAAAAAATCCAAAATCAGACAGAGTGTTGACACCAGAGAGGCTAAGACCGCATTGACTCAGTGCGGTATTCAGCCTCTCTGGTGTCAAGTCTGATTTTGGAAAAAAAAAAAAAAAAAAATCCAAAATCAGACAGAGTGTTGAGACCAGAGAGGCTAAGACCGCATTGACTAAGTGCGGTATTCAGCCTCTCTGGTGTCAAGTCTGATTTTGGAAAAAAAAAAAAAAAAAATCCAAAATCAGACAGAGTGTTGACACCAGAGAGGCTAAGACCGCATTGACTCAGTGCGGTATTCAGCCTCTCTGGTGTCAAGTCTGATTTTGGAAAAAAAAAAAAAATCCAAAATCAGACAGAGTGTTGACACCAGAGAGGCTAAGACCGCATTGACTCAGTGCGGTATTCAGCCTCTCTGGTGTCAAGTCTGATTTTGGAAAAAAAAAAAAAAAAATCCAAAATCAGACAGAGTGTTGACACCAGAGAGGCTAAGACCGCATTGACTCAGTGCGGTATTCAGCCTCTCTGGTGTCAAGTCTGATTTTGGAAAAAAAAAAAAAAAAAAAATCCAAAATCAGACAGAGTGTTGAGACCAGAGAGGCTAAGACCGCATTGACTCAGTGCGGTATTCAGCTTCTCTGGTGTCAAGTCTGATTTTGGAAAAAAAAAAAAAAAATCCAAAATCAGACAGAGTGTTGAGACCAGAGAGGCTAAGACCGCATTGACTCAGTGCGGTATTCAGCCTCTCTGGTGTCAAGTCTGATTTTGGAAAAAAAAAAAAAAAATCCAAAATCAGACAGAGTGTTGACACCAGAGAGGCTAAGACCGCATTGACTCAGTGCGGTATTCAGCCTCTCTGGTGTCAAGTCTGATTTTGGAAAAAAAAAAAAAAAAAATCCAAAATCAGACAGAGTGTTGAGACCAGAGAGGCTAAGACCGCATTGACTCAGTGCAGTATTCAGCCTCTCTGGTGTCAAGTCTGATTTTGGAAAAAAAAAAAAAAAAATCCAAAATCAGACAGAGTGTTGAGACCAGAGAGGCTAAGACCGCATTGACTCAGTGCGGTATTCAGCCTCTCTGGTGTCAAGTCTGATTTTGGAAAAAAAAAAAAAAAAAATCCAAAATCAGACAGAGTGTTGAGACCAGAGAGGCTAACACCGCATTGACTCAGTGCGGTATTCAGCTTCTCTGGTGTCAAGTCTGATTTTGGAAGAAAAAAAAAAAAATCCAAAATCAGACAGAGTGTTGAGACCAGAGAGGCTAAGACCGCATTGACTCAGTGCGGTATTCAGCCTCTCTGGTGTCAAGTCTGATTTTGGAAAAAAAAAAAAAATCCAAAATCAGACAGAGTGTTGAAACCAGAGAGGCTAAGACCGCATTGACTCAGTGCGATATTCAGCCTCTCTGGTGTCAAGTCTGATTTTGGAAAAAAAAAAAAAAAAAAAAAAATCAGACAGAGTGTTGAGACCAGAGAGGCTAAGACCGCATTGACTCAGTGCGGTATTCAGCCTCTCTGGTGTCAAGTCTGATTTTGGAAAAAAAAAAAAAAAATCTAAAATCAGACAGAGTGTTGACACCAGAGAGGCTAAGACCGCATTGACTCAGTGCGGTATTCAGCCTCTCTGGTGTCAAGTCTGATTTTGGAAAAAAAAAAAAAAAAAATCCAAAATCAGACAGAGTGTTGACACCAGAGAGGCTAAGACCGCATTGACTCAGTGCGGTATTCAGCCTCTCTGGTGTCAAGTCTGATTTTGGAAAAAAAAAAAAAAAAAATCCAAAATCAGACAGAGTGTTGACACCAGAGAGGCTAAGACCGCATTGACTCAGTGCGGTATTCAGCCTCTCTGGTGTCAAGTCTGATTTTGGAAAAAAAAAAAAAAAAAATCCAAAATCAGACAGAGTGTTGACACCAGAGAGGCTAAGACCGCATTGACTCAGTGCGGTATTCAGCCTCTCTGGTGTCAAGTCTGATTTTGGAAAAAAAAAAAAAAAAAATCCAAAATCAGACAGAGTGTTGACACCAGAGAGGCTAAGACCGCATTGACTCAGTGCGGTATTCAGCCTCTCTGGTGTCAAGTCTGATTTTGGAAAAAAAAAAAAAAAAATCCAAAATCAGACAGAGTGTTGACACCAGAGAGGCTAAGACCGCATTGACTCAGTGCGGTATTCAGCCTCTCTGGTGTCAAGTCTGATTTTGGAAAAAAAAAAAAAAAATCCAAAATCAGACAGAGTGTTGACACCAGAGAGGCTAAGACCGCATTGACTCAGTGCGGTATTCAGCCTCTCTGGTGTCAAGTCTGATTTTGGAAAAAAAAAAAAAAAAATCCAAAATCAGACAGAGTGTTGACACCAGAGAGGCTAAGACCGCATTGACTCAGTGCGGTATTCAGCCTCTCTGGTGTCAAGTCTGATTTTGGAAAAAAAAAAAAAAAAAAATCCAAAATCAGACAGAGTGTTGAGACCAGAGAGGCTAAGACCGCATTGACTCAGTGCGGTATTCAGCTTCTCTGGTGTCAAGTCTGATTTTGGAAAAAAAAAAAAAAAATCCAAAATCAGACAGAGTGTTGAGACCAGAGAGGCTAAGACCGCATTGACTCAGTGCGGTATTCAGCCTCTCTGGTGTCAAGTCTGATTTTGGAGAAAAAAAAAAAAAAATCCAAAATCAGACAGAGTGTTGAGACCAGAGAGGCTAAGACCGCATTGACTCAGTGCAGTATTCAGCCTCTCTGGTGTCAAGTCTGATTTTGGAAAAAAAAAAAAAAAAATCCAAAATCAGACAGAGTGTTGAGACCAGAGAGGCTAAGACCGCATTGACTCAGTGCGGTATTCAGCCTCTCTGGTGTCAAGTCTGATTTTGGAAAAAAAAAAAAAAAAAATCCAAAATCAGACAGAGTGTTGAGACCAGAGAGGCTAACACCGCATTGACTCAGTGCGGTATTCAGCTTCTCTGGTGTCAAGTCTGATTTTGGAAGAAAAAAAAAAAAATCCAAAATCAGACAGAGTGTTGAGACCAGAGAGGCTAAGACCGCATTGACTCAGTGCGGTATTCAGCCTCTCTGGTGTCAAGTCTGATTTTGGAAAAAAAAAAAAAAATCCAAAATCAGACAGAGTGTTGAAACCAGAGAGGCTAAGACCGCATTGACTCAGTGCGATATTCAGCCTCTCTGGTGTCAAGTCTGATTTTGGAAAAAAAAAAAAAAAAAAAAAAATCAGACAGAGTGTTGAGACCAGAGAGGCTAAGACCGCATTGACTCAGTGCGGTATTCAGCCTCTCTGGTGTCAAGTCTGATTTTGGAAAAAAAAAAAAAAATCCAAAATCAGACAGAGTGTTGACACCAGAGAGGCTAAGACCGCATTGACTCAGTGCGGTATTCAGCCTCTCTGGTGTCAAGTCTGATTTTGGAAAAAAAAAAAAAAAAAAATCCAAAATCAGACAGAGTGTTGACACCAGAGAGGCTAAGACCGCATTGACTCAGTGCGGTATTCAGCCTCTCTGGTGTCAAGTCTGATTTTGGAAAAAAAAAAAAAAAAAATCCAAAATCAGACAGAGTGTTGACACCAGAGAGGCTAAGACCGCATTGACTCAGTGCGGTATTCAGCCTCTCTGGTGTCAAGTCTGATTTTGGAAAAAAAAAAAAAAAAAATCCAAAATCAGACAGAGTGTTGAGACCAGAGAGGCTAAGACCGCATTGACTAAGTGCGGTATTCAGCCTCTCTGGTGTCAAGTCTGATTTTGGAAAAAAAAAAAAAAAAAATCCAAAATCAGACAGAGTGTTGACACCAGAGAGGCTAAGACCGCATTGACTCAGTGCGGTATTCAGCCTCTCTGGTGTCAAGTCTGATTTGGGAAAAAAAAAAAAAAAAATCCAAAATCAGACAGAGTGTTGAGACCAGAGAGGCTAAGACCGCATTGACTAAGTGCGGTATTCAGCCTCTCTGGTGTCAAGTCTCATTTTTGAAAAAAAAAAAAAAAAATCCAAAATCAGACAGAGTGTTGACACCAGAGAGGCTAAGACCGCATTGACTCAGTGCGATATTCAGCCTCTCTGGTGTCAAGTCTGATTTTGGAAAAAAAAAAAAAAAAAATCCAAAATCAGACAGAGTGTTGAGACCAGAGAGGCTAAGACCGCATTGACTCAGTGCAGTATTCAGCCTCTCTGGTGTCAAGTCTGATTTTGGAAAAAAAAAAAAAAAAATCCAAAATCAGACAGAGTGTTGAGACCAGAGAGGCTAAGACCGCATTGACTCAGTGCGGTATTCAGCCTCTCTGGTGTCAAGTCTGATTTTGGAAAAAAAAAAAAAAAATCCAAAATCAGACAGAGTGTTGACACCAGAGAGGCTAAGACCGCATTGACTCAGTGCGGTATTCAGCCTCTCTGGTGTCAAGTCTGATTTTGGAAAAAAAAAAAAAAAAATCCAAAATCAGACAGAGTGTTGACACCAGAGAGGCTAAGACTGCATTGACTCAGTGCGGTATTCAGCCTCTCTGGTGTCAAGTCTGATTTTGGAAAAAAAAAAATAATAATCCAAAATCAGACAGAGTGTTGACACCAGAGAGGCTAAGACCGCATTGACTCAGTGCGGTATTCAGCCTCTCTGGTGTCAAGTCTGATTTTGGAAAAAAAAAAAAAAAAAAATCCAAAATCAGACAGAGTGTTGACACCAGAGAGGCTAAGACCGCATTGACTCAGTGCGGTATTCAGCCTCTCTGGTGTCAAGTCTGATTTTGGAAAAAAAAAAAAAAAAAATCCAAAATCAGACAGAGTGTTGAGACCAGAGAGGCTAAGACCGCATTGACTAAGTGCGGTATTCAGCCTCTCTGGTGTCAAGTCTGATTTTGGAAAAAAAAAAAAAAAAAAATCCAAAATCAGACAGAGTGTTGACACCAGAGAGGCTAAGACCGCATTGACTCAGTGCGGTATTCAGCCTCTCTGGTGTCAAGTCTGATTTTGGAAAAAAAAAAAAAAATCCAAAATCAGACAGAGTGTTGACACCAGAGAGGCTAAGACCGCATTGACTCAGTGCGGTATTCAGCCTCTCTGGTGTCAAGTCTGATTTTGGAAAAAAAAAAAAAAAAATCCAAAATCAGACAGAGTGTTGAGACCAGAGAGGCTAAGACCGCATTGACTCAGTGCGGTATTCAACCTCTCTGGTGTCAAGTCTGATTTTGGAAAAAAAAAAAAAAAAATCCAAAATCAGACAGAGTGTTGACACCAGAGAGGCTAAGACCGCATTGACTCAGTGCGGTATTCAGCCTCTCTGGTGTCAAGTCTGATTTTGGAAAAAAAAAAAAAAAAAAATCCAAAATCAGACAGAGTGTTGAGACCAGAGAGGCTAAGACCGCATTGACTCAGTGCGGTATTCAGCTTCTCTGGTGTCAAGTCTGATTTTGGAAAAAAAAAAAAAAAAAAAATCCAAAATCAGACAGAGTGTTGAGACCAGAGAGGCTAAGACCGCATTGACTCAGTGCGGTATTCAGCCTCTCTGGTGTCAAGTCTGATTTTGGAAAAAAAAAAAAAAAAATCCAAAATCAGACAGAGTGTTGACACCAGAGAGGCTAAGACCGCATTGACTCAGTGCGGTATTCAGCCTCTCTGGTGTCAAGTCTGATTTTGGAAAAAAAAAAAAAAAAATCCAAAATCAGACAGAGTGTTGAGACCAGAGAGGCTAAGACCGCATTGACTCAGTGCAGTATTCAGCCTCTCTGGTGTCAAGTCTGATTTTGGAAAAAAAAAAAAAAAAATCCAAAATCAGACAGAGTGTTGAGACCAGAGAGGCTAAGACCGCATTGACTCAGTGCGGTATTCAGCCTCTCTGGTGTCAAGTCTGATTTTGGAAAAAAAAAAAAAAAAATCCAAAATCAGACAGAGTGTTGAGACCAGAGAGGCTAACACCGCATTGACTCAGTGCGGTATTCAGCTTCTCTGGTGTCAAGTCTGATTTTGGAAGAAAAAAAAAAAAATCCAAAATCAGACAGAGTGTTGAGACCAGAGAGGCTAAGACCGCATTGACTCAGTGCGGTATTCAGCCTCTCTGGTGTCAAGTCTGATTTTGGAAAAAAAAAAAAAATCCAAAATCAGACAGAGTGTTGACACCAGAGAGGCTAAGACCGCATTGACTCAGTGCGGTATTCAGCCTCTCTGGTGTCAAGTCTGATTTTGGAAAAAAAAAAAAAAAATCCAAAATCAGACAGAGTGTTGACACCAGAGAGGCTAAGACTGCATTGACTCAGTGCGGTATTCAGCCTCTCTGGTGTCAAGTCTGATTTTGGAAAAAAAAAAAAAAAAATCCAAAATCAGACAGAGTGTTGACACCAGAGAGGCTAAGACCGCATTGACTCAGTGCGGTATTCAGCCTCTCTGGTGTCAAGTCTGATTTTGGAAAAAAAAAAAAAAAAAAAAAAATCAGACAGAGTGTTGACACCAGAGAGGCTAAGACCGCATTGACTCAGTGCGGTATTCAGCCTCTCTGGTGTCAAGTCTGATTTTGGAAAAAAAAAAAAAAAAAATCCAAAATCAGACAGAGTGTTGAGACCAGAGAGGCTAAGACCGCATTGACTCAGTGCGGTATTCAGCCTCTCTGGTGTCAAGTCTGATTTTGGAAAAAAAAAAAAAAAAATCCAAAATCAGACAGAGTGTTGAGACCAGAGAGGCTAAGACCGCATTGACTCAGTGCGGTATTCAGCCTCTCTGGTGTCAAGTCTGATTTTGGAAAAAAAAAAAAAAAAAAAAATCCAAAATCAGACAGAGTGTTGAGACCAGAGAGGCTAAGACCGCATTGACTCAGTGCGGTATTCAGCTTCTCTGGTGTCAAGTCTGATTTTGGAAAAAAAAAAAAAAAAATCCAAAATCAGACAGAGTGTTGAGACCAGAGAGGCTAAGACCGCATTGACTCAGTGCGGTATTCAGCCTCTCTGGTGTCAAGTCTGATTTTGGAAAAAAAAAAAAAAAATCCAAAATCAGACAGAGTGTTGACACCAGAGAGGCTAAGACCGCATTGACTCAGTGCGGTATTCAGCCTCTCTGGTGTCAAGTCTGATTTTGGAAAAAAAAAAAAAAAAAATCCAAAATCAGACAGAGTGTTGAGACCAGAGAGGCTAAGACCGCATTGACTCAGTGCGGTATTCAGCCTCTCTGGTGTCAAGTCTGATTTTGGAAAAAAAAAAAAAAAAAATCCAAAATCAGACAGAGTGTTGACACCAGAGAGGCTAAGACCGCATTGACTCAGTGCGGTATTCAGCCTCTCTGGTGTCAAGTCTGATTTTGGAAAAAAAAAAAAAAAAAATCCAAAATCAGACAGAGTGTTGACACCAGAGAGGCTAAGACCGCATTGACTCAGTGCGGTATTCAGCCTCTCTGGTGTCAAGTCTGATTTTGGAAAAAAAAAAAAAAAAAAAAATCCAAAATCAGACAGAGTGTTGACACCAGAGAGGCTAAGACCGCATTGACTAAGTGCGGTATTCAGCCTCTCTGGTGTCAAGTCTGATTTTGGAAAAAAAAAAAAAAAAAATCAAAAATCAGACAGAGTGTTGACACCAGAGAGGCTAAGACCGCATTGACTCAGTGCGGTATTCAGCCTCTGGTGTCAAGTCTGATTTTGGAAAAAAAAAAAAAAAAATCCAAAATCAGACAGAGTGTTGAGACCAGAGAGGCTAAGACCGCATTGACTCAGTGCAGTATTCAGCCTCTCTGGTGTCAAGTCTGATTTTGGAAGAAAAAAAAAAAAAAAAATCCAAAATCAGACAGAGTGTTGAGACCAGAGAGGCTAAGACCGCATTGACTCAGTGCGGTATTCAGCCTCTCTGGTGTCAAGTCTGATTTTGGAAAAAAAAAAAAAAAAAAATCCAAAATCAGACAGAGTGTTGAGACCAGAGAGGCTAAGACCGCATTTACTCAGTGCGGTATTCAGCCTCTCTGGTGTCAAGTCTGATTTTGGAAAAAAAAAAAAAAAAATCCAAAATCAGACAGAGTGTTGACACCAGAGAGGCTAAGACTGCATTGACTCAGTGCGGTATTCAGCCTCTCTGGTGTCAAGTCTGATTTTGGAAAAAAAAAAAAAAAAATCCAAAATCAGACAGAGTGTTGACACCAGAGAGGCTAAGACCGCATTGACTCAGTGCGGTATTCAGCCTCTCTGGTGTCAAGTCTGATTTTGGAAAAAAAAAAAAAAAAAAAAAAAAATCAGACAGAGTGTTGACACCAGAGAGGCTAAGACCGCATTGACTCAGTGCGGTATTCAGCCTCTCTGGTGTCAAGTCTGATTTTGGAAAAAAAAAAAAAAAAATCCAAAATCAGACAGAGTGTTGAGACCAGAGAGGCTAAGACCGCATTGACTCAGTGCGGTATTCAGCCTCTCTGGTGTCAAGTCTGATTTTGGAAAAAAAAAAAAAAAAATCCAAAATCAGACAGAGTGTTGAGACCAGAGAGGCTAAGACCGCATTGACTCAGTGCGGTATTCAGCCTCTCTGGTGTCAAGTCTGATTTTGGAAAAAAAAAAAAAAAAAAAAAATCCAAAATCAGACAGAGTGTTGAGACCAGAGAGGCTAAGACCGCATTGACTCAGTGCGGTATTCAGCTTCTCTGGTGTCAAGTCTGATTTTGGAAAAAAAAAAAAAAAATCCAAAATCAGACAGAGTGTTGAGACCAGAGAGGCTAAGACCGCATTGACTCAGTGCGGTATTCAGCCTCTCTGGTGTCAAGTCTGATTTTGGAAAAAAAAAAAAAAAATCCAAAATCAGACAGAGTGTTGACACCAGAGAGGCTAAGACCGCATTGACTCAGTGCGGTATTCAGCCTCTCTGGTGTCAAGTCTGATTTTGGAAAAAAAAAAAAAAAAATCCAAAATCAGACAGAGTGTTGAGACCAGAGAGGCTAAGACCGCATTGACTCAGTGCGGTATTCAGCCTCTCTGGTGTCAAGTCTGATTTTGGAAAAAAAAAAAAAAAAATCCAAAATCAGACAGAGTGTTGACACCAGAGAGGCTAAGACCGCATTGACTCAGTGCGGTATTCAGCCTCTCTGGTGTCAAGTCTGATTTTGGAAAAAAAAAAAAAAAAAATCCAAAATCAGACAGAGTGTTGACACCAGAGAGGCTAAGACCGCATTGACTCAGTGCGGTATTCAGCCTCTCTGGTGTCAAGTCTGATTTTGGAAAAAAAAAAAAAAAAAAATCCAAAATCAGACAGAGTGTTGACACCAGAGAGGCTAAGACCGCATTGACTAAGTGCGGTATTCAGCCTCTCTGGTGTCAAGTCTGATTTTGGAAAAAAAAAAAAAAAAAATCAAAAATCAGACAGAGTGTTGACACCAGAGAGGCTAAGACCGCATTGACTCAGTGCGGTATTCAGCCTCTGGTGTCAAGTCTGATTTTGGAAAAAAAAAAAAAAAAATCCAAAATCAGACAGAGTGTTGAGACCAGAGAGGCTAAGACCGCATTGACTCAGTGCAGTATTCAGCCTCTCTGGTGTCAAGTCTGATTTTGGAAAAAAAAAAAAAAAATCCAAAATCAGACAGAGTGTTGAGACCAGAGAGGCTAAGACCGCATTGACTCAGTGCGGTATTCAGCCTCTCTGGTGTCAAGTCTGATTTTGGAAAAAAAAAAAAAAAAAATCCAAAATCAGACAGAGTGTTGAGACCAGAGAGGCTAAGACCGCATTTACTCAGTGCGGTATTCAGCCTCTCTGGTGTCAAGTCTGATTTTGGTAAAAAAAAAAAAAAATCCAAAATCAGACAGACTGTTGACACCAGAGAGGCTAAGACCGCATTGACTCAGTGCGGTATTCAGCCTATCTGGTGTCAAGTCTGATTTTGGAAAAAAAAAAAAAAAATCCAAAATCAGACAGAGTGTTGACACCAGAGAGGCTAAGACTGCATTGACTCAGTGCGGTATTCAGCCTCTCTGGTGTCAAGTCTGATTTTTGAAAAAAAAAAAAAAAATCCAAAATCAGACAGAGTGTTGACACCAGAGAGGCTAAGACCGCATTGACTCAGTGCGGTATTCAGCCTCTCTGGTGTCAAGTCTGATTTTGGAAAAAAAAAAAAAAATCCAAAATCAGACAGAGTGTTGACACCAGAGAGGCTAAGACTGCATTGACTCAGTGCGGTATTCAGCCTCTCTGGTGTCAAGTCTGATTTTGGAAAAAAAAAAAAAAAAATCAAAAATCAGACAGAGTGTTGACACCAGAGAGGCTAAGACTGCATTGACTCAGTGCGGTATTCAGCCTCTCTGGTGTCAAGTCTGATTTTGGAAAAAAAAAAAAAAAATCCAAAATCAGACAGAGTGTTGACACCAGAGAGGCTAAGACCGCATTGACTCAGTGCGGTATTCAGCCTCTCTGGTGTCAAGTCTGATTTTGGAAAAAAAAAAAAAAAAAATCCAAAATCAGACAGAGTGTTGACACCAGAGAGGCTAAGACCGCCTTGACTCAGTGCGGTATTCAGCCTCTCTGGTGTCAAGTCTAATTTGGAAAAAAAAAAAAAAAATCCAAAATCAGACAGAGTGTTGACACCAGAGAGGCTAAGACTGCATTGACTCAGTGCGGTATTCAGCCTCTCTGGTGTCAAGTCTGATTTTGGAAAAAAAAAAAAAAAAATCCAAAATCAGACAGAGTGTTGACACCAGAGAGGCTAAGACCGCATTGACTCAGTGCAGTATTCAGCCTCTCTGGTGTCAAGTCTGATTTTGGAAAAAAAAAAAAAAAAAATCCAAAATCAGACAGAGTGTTGAGACCAGAGAGGCTAAGACCGCATTGACTAAGTGCGGTATTCAGCCTCTCTGGTGTCAAGTCTGATTTTGGAAAAAAAAAAAAAAAAAATCCAAAATCAGACAGAGTGTTGACACCAGAGAGGCTAAGACCGCATTGACTCAGTGCGGTATTCAGCCTCTCTGGTGTCAAGTCTGATTTTGGAAAAAAAAAAAAAAAAAATCCAAAATCAGACAGAGTGTTGAGACCAGAGAGGCTAAGACCGCATTGACTCAGTGCGGTATTCAGCTTCTCTGGTGTCAAGTCTGATTTTGGAAGAAAAAAAAAAAATCCAAAATCAGACAGAGTGTTGACACCAGAGAGGCTAAGACCGCATTGACTCAGTGCGGTATTCAGCCTCTCTGGTGTCAAGTCTGATTTTGGAAAAAAAAAAAAAAATCCAAAATCAGACAGAGTGTTGACACCAGAGAGGCTAAGACCGCATTGACTCAGTGCGGTATTCAGCCTCTCTGGTGTCAAGTCTGATTTTGGAAAAAAAAAAAAAAAAATCCAAAATCAGACAGAGTGTTGAGACCAGAGAGGCTAAGACCGCATTGACTCAGTGCAGTATTCTGCCTCTCTGGTGTCAAGTCTGATTTTGGAAAAAAAAAAAAAAAAATCCAAAATCAGACAGAGTGTTGAGACCAGAGAGGCTAAGACCGCATTGACTCAGTGCGGTATTCAGCCTCTCTGGTGTCAAGTCTGATTTTGGAAAAAAAAAAAAAAAAAATCCAAAATCAGACAGAGTGTTGAGACCAGAGAGGCTAACACCGCATTGACTCAGTGCGGTATTCAGCTTCTCTGGTGTCAAGTCTGATTTTGGAAGAAAAAAAAAAAAATCCAAAATCAGACAGAGTGTTGAGACCAGAGAGGCTAAGACCGCATTGACTCAGTGCGGTATTCAGCCTCTCTGGTGTCAAGTCTGATTTTGGAAAAAAAAAAAAATCCAAAATCAGACAGAGTGTTGACACCAGAGAGGCTAAGACCGCATTGACTCAGTGCGGTATTCAGCCTCTCTGGTGTCAAGTCTGATTTTGGAAAAAAAAAAAAAAAAATCCAAAATCAGACAGAGTGTTGACACCAGAGAGGCTAAGACTGCATTGACTCAGTGCGGTATTCAGCCTCTCTGGTGTCAAGTCTGATTTTGGAAAAAAAAAAAAAAAAAATCCAAAATCAGACAGAGTGTTGACACCAGAGAGGATAAGACCGCATTGACTCAGTGCGGTATTCAGCCTCTCTGGTGTCAAGTCTGATTTTGGAAAAAAAAAAAAAAAAATCCAAAATCAGACAGAGTGTTGACACCAGAGAGGCTAAGACCGCATTGACTCAGTGCGGTATTCAGCCTCTCTGGTGTCAAGTCTGATTTTGGAAAAAAAAAAAAAAAAAATCCAAAATCAGACAGAGTGTTGAGACCAGAGAGGCTAAGACCGCATTGACTAAGTGCGGTATTCAGCCTCTCTGGTGTCAAGTCTGATTTTGGAAAAAAAAAAAAAAAAAATCCAAAATCAGACAGAGTGTTGACACCAGAGAGGCTAAGACCGCATTGACTCAGTGCGGTATTCAGCCTCTCTGGTGTCAAGTCTGATTTTGGAAAAAAAAAAAAAAAAATCCAAAATCAGACAGAGTGTTGAGACCAGAGAGGCTAAGACCGCATTGACTCAGTGCGGTATTCAGCCTCTCTGGTGTCAAGTCTGATTTTGGAAAAAAAAAAAAAAAAAATCCAAAATCAGACAGAGTGTTGAGACCAGAGAGGCTAAGACCGCATTGACTCAGTGCGGTATTCAGCTTCTCTGGTGTCAAGTCTGATTTTGGAAGAAAAAAAAAAAAATCCAAAATCAGACAGAGTGTTGAGACCAGAGAGGCTAAGACCGCATTGACTCAGTGCGGTATTCAGCCTCTCTGGTGTCAAGTCTGATTTTGGAAAAAAAAAAAAATCCAAAATCAGACAGAGTGTTGACACCAGAGAGGCTAAGACCGCATTGACTCAGTGCGGTATTCAGCCTCTCTGGTGTCAAGTCTGATTTTGGAAAAAAAAAAAAAAAATCCAAAATCAGACAGAGTGTTGAGACCAGAGAGGCTAAGACCGCATTGACTCAGTGCGGTATTCAGCCTCTCTGTTGTCAAGTCTGATTTTGGAAAAAAAAAAAAAAAAATCCAAAATCAGACAGAGTGTTGACACCAGAGAGGCTAAGACCGCATTGACTCATTGCGGTATTCAGCCTCTCTGGTGTCAAGTCTGATTTTGGAAAAAAAAAAAAAAAAATCCAAAATCAGACAGAGTGTTGAGACCAGAGAGGCTAAGACCGCATTGACTCAGTGCGGTATTCAGCCTCTCTGGTGTCAAGTCTGATTTTGGAAAAAAAAAAAAAAAAAAAAATCCAAAATCAGACAGAGTGTTGAGACCAGAGAGGCTAAGACCGCATTGACTCAGTGCGGTATTCAGCTTCTCTGGTGTCAAGTCTGATTTTGGAAAAAAAAAAAAAAAAATCCAAAATCAGACAGAGTGTTGAGACCAGAGAGGCTAAGACCGCATTGACTCAGTGCGGTATTCAGCCTCTCTGGTGTCAAGTCTGATTTTGGAAAAAAAAAAAAAAAATCCAAAATCAGACAGAGTGTTGACACCAGAGAGGCTAAGACCGCATTGACTCAGTGCGGTATTCAGCCTCTCTGGTGTCAAGTCTGATTTTGGAAAAAAAAAAAAAAAAATCCAAAATCAGACAGAGTGTTGAGACCAGAGAGGCTAAGACCGCATTGACTCAGTGCGGTATTCAGCCTCTCTGGTGTCAAGTCTGATTTTGGAAAAAAAAAAAAAAAAAAATCCAAAATCAGACAGAGTGTTGACACCAGAGAGGCTAAGACCGCATTGACTCAGTGCGGTATTCAGCCTCTCTGGTGTCAAGTCTGATTTTGGAAAAAAAAAAAAAAAAAATCCAAAATCAGACAGAGTGTTGACACCAGAGAGGCTAAGACCGCATTGACTCAGTGCGGTATTCAGCCTCTCTGGTGTCAAGTCTGATTTTGGAAAAAAAAAAAAAAAAAAATCCAAAATCAGACAGAGTGTTGACACCAGAGAGGCTAAGACCGCATTGACTAAGTGCGGTATTCAGCCTCTCAGGTGTCAAGTCTGATTTTGGAAAAAAAAAAAAAAAAAATCAAAAATCAGACAGAGTGTTGACACCAGAGAGGCTAAGACCGCATTGACTCAGTGCGGTATTCAGCCTCTGGTGTCAAGTCTGATTTTGGAAAAAAAAAAAAAAAAATCCAAAATCAGACAGAGTGTTGAGACCAGAGAGGCTAAGACCGCATTGACTCAGTGCAGTATTCAGCCTCTCTGGTGTCAAGTCTGATTTTGGAAAAAAAAAAAAAAATCCAAAATCAGACAGAGTGTTGAGACCAGAGAGGCTAAGACCGCATTGACTCAGTGCGGTATTCAGCCTCTCTGGTGTCAAGTCTGATTTTGGAAAAAAAAAAAAAAAAAATCCAAAATCAGACAGAGTGTTGAGACCAGAGAGGCTAAGACCGCATTTACTCAGTGCGGTATTCAGCCTCTCTGGTGTCAAGTCTGATTTTGGTAAAAAAAAAAAAAAAATCCAAAATCAGACAGAGTGTTGACACCAGAGAGGCTAAGACCGCATTGACTCAGTGCGGTATTCAGCCTATCTGGTGTCAAGTCTGATTTTGGAAAAAAAAAAAAAAAATCCAAAATCAGACAGAGTGTTGACACCAGAGAGGCTAAGACTGCATTGACTCAGTGCGGTATTCAGCCTCTCTGGTGTCAAGTCTGATTTTGGAAAAAAAAAAAAAAAATCCAAAATCAGACAGAGTGTTGACACCAGAGAGGCTAAGACCGCATTGACTCAGTGCGGTATTCAGCCTCTCTGGTGTCAAGTCTGATTTTGGAAAAAAAAAAAAAAATCCAAAATCAGACAGAGTGTTGACACCAGAGAGGCTAAGACTGCATTGACTCAGTGCGGTATTCAGCCTCTCTGGTGTCAAGTCTGATTTTGGAAAAAAAAAAAAAAAAATCCAAAATCAGACAGAGTGTTGACACCAGAGAGGCTAAGACTGCATTGACTCAGTGCGGTATTCAGCCTCTCTGGTGTCAAGTCTGATTTTGGAAAAAAAAAAAAAAAAATCCAAAATCAGACAGAGTGTTGACACCAGAGAGGCTAAGACCGCATTGACTCAGTGCGGTATTCAGCCTCTCTGGTGTCAAGTCTGATTTTGGAAAAAAAAAAAAAAAAAATCCAAAATCAGACAGAGTGTTGACACCAGAGAGGCTAAGACCGCCTTGACTCAGTGCGGTATTCAGCCTCTCTGGTGTCAAGTCTAATTTGGAAAAAAAAAAAAAAAAATCCAAAATCAGACAGAGTGTTGACACCAGAGAGGCTAAGACTGCATTGACTCAGTGCGGTATTCAGCCTCTCTGGTGTCAAGTCTGATTTTGGAAAAAAAAAAAAAAAAATCCAAAATCAGACAGAGTGTTGACACCAGAGAGGCTAAGACCGCATTGACTCAGTGCAGTATTCAGCCTCTCTGGTGTCAAGTCTGATTTTGGAAAAAAAAAAAAAAAAAATCCAAAATCAGACAGAGTGTTGAGACCAGAGAGGCTAAGACCGCATTGACTAAGTGCGGTATTCAGCCTCTCTGGTGTCAAGTCTGATTTTGGAAAAAAAAAAAAAAAAAATCCAAAATCAGACAGAGTGTTGACACCAGAGAGGCTAAGACCGCATTGACTCAGTGCGGTATTCAGCCTCTCTGGTGTCAAGTCTGATTTTGGAAAAAAAAAAAAAAAAAATCCAAAATCAGACAGAGTGTTGAGACCAGAGAGGCTAAGACCGCATTGACTCAGTGCGGTATTCAGCTTCTCTGGTGTCAAGTCTGATTTTGGAAGAAAAAAAAAAAAATCCAAAATCAGACAGAGTGTTGACACCAGAGAGGCTAAGACCGCATTGACTCAGTGCGGTATTCAGCCTCTCTGGTGTCAAGTCTGATTTTGGAAAAAAAAAAAAAATCCAAAATCAGACAGAGTGTTGACACCAGAGAGGCTAAGACCGCATTGACTCAGTGCGGTATTCAGCCTCTCTGGTGTCAAGTCTGATTTTGGAAAAAAAAAAAAAAAAATCCAAAATCAGACAGAGTGTTGAGACCAGAGAGGCTAAGACCGCATTGACTCAGTGCAGTATTCTGCCTCTCTGGTGTCAAGTCTGATTTTGGAAAAAAAAAAAAAAAAAATCCAAAATCAGACAGAGTGTTGACACCAGAGAGGATAAGACCGCATTGACTCAGTGCGGTATTCAGCCTCTCTGGTGTCAAGTCTGATTTTGGAAAAAAAAAAAAAAAAAATCCAAAATCAGACAGAGTGTTGACACCAGAGAGGCTAAGACCGCATTGACTCAGTGCGGTATTCAGCCTCTCTGGTGTCAAGTCTGATTTTGGAAAAAAAAAAAAAAAAAATCCAAAATCAGACAGAGTGTTGAGACCAGAGAGGCTAAGACCGCATTGACTAAGTGCGGTATTCAGCCTCTCTGGTGTCAAGTCTGATTTTGGAAAAAAAAAAAAAAAAAATCCAAAATCAGACAGAGTGTTGACACCAGAGAGGCTAAGACCGCATTGACTCAGTGCGGTATTCAGCCTCTCTGGTGTCAAGTCTGATTTTGGAAAAAAAAAAAAAAAAAATCCAAAATCAGACAGAGTGTTGAGACCAGAGAGGCTAAGACCGCATTGACTCAGTGCGGTATTCAGCCTCTCTGGTGTCAAGTCTGATTTTGGAAAAAAAAAAAAAAAAAATCCAAAATCAGACAGAGTGTTGAGACCAGAGAGGCTAAGACCGCATTGACTCAGTGCGGTATTCAGCTTCTCTGGTGTCAAGTCTGATTTTGGAAGAAAAAAAAAAAAATCCAAAATCAGACAGAGTGTTGAGACCAGAGAGGCTAAGACCGCATTGACTCAGTGCGGTATTCAGCCTCTCTGGTGTCAAGTCTGATTTTGGAAAAAAAAAAAAATCCAAAATCAGACAGAGTGTTGACACCAGAGAGGCTAAGACCGCATTGACTCAGTGCGGTATTCAGCCTCTCTGGTGTCAAGTCTGATTTTGGAAAAAAAAAAAAAAAATCCAAAATCAGACAGAGTGTTGAGACCAGAGAGGCTAAGACCGCATTGACTCAGTGCGGTATTCAGCCTCTCTGTTGTCAAGTCTGATTTTGGAAAAAAATAAAAATAAATCCAAAATCAGACAGAGTGTTGACACCAGAGAGGCTAAGACCGCATTGACTCAGTGCGGTATTCAGCCTCTCTGGTGTCAAGTCTGATTTTGGAAAAAAAAAAAAAAAAAAATCCAAAATCAGACAGAGTGTTGAGACCAGAGAGGCTAAGACCGCATTGACTCAGTGCGGTATTCAGCTTCTCTGGTGTCAAGTCTGATTTTGGAAAAAAAAAAAAAAAAATCCAAAATCAGACAGAGTGTTGAGACCAGAGAGGCTAAGACCGCATTGACTCAGTGCGGTATTCAGCCTCTCTGGTGTCAAGTCTGATTTTGGAAAAAAAAAAAAAAATCCAAAATCAGACAGAGTGTTGACACCAGAGAGGCTAAGACCGCATTGACTCAGTGCGGTATTCAGCCTCTCTGGTGTCAAGTCTGATTTTGGAAAAAAAAAAAAAAATCCAAAATCAGACAGAGTGTTGACACCAGAGAGGCTAAGACCGCATTGACTCAGTGCGGTATTCAGCCTCTCTGGTGTCAAGTCTGATTTTGGAAAAAAAAAAAAAAAAAATCCAAAATCAGACAGAGTGTTGAGACCAGAGAGGCTAAGACCGCATTGACTCAGTGCGGTATTCAGCTTCTCTGGTGTCAAGTCTGATTTTGGAAAAAAAAAAAAAAAAAATCCAAAATCAGACAGAGTGTTGAGACCAGAGAGGCTAAGACCGCATTGACTCAGTGCGGTATTCAGCCTCTCTGGTGTCAAGTCTGATTTTGGAAAAAAAAAAAAAAATCCAAAATCAGACAGAGTGTTGACACCAGAGAGGCTAAGACCGCATTGACTCAGTGCGGTATTCAGCCTCTCTGGTGTCAAGTCTGATTTTGAAAAAAAAAAAAAAAAAAATCCAAAATCAGACAGAGTGTTGAGACCAGAGAGGCTAAGACCGCATTGACTCAGTGCGGTATTCAGCCTCTCTGGTGTCAAGTCTGATTTTGGAAAAAAAAAAAAAAATCCAAAATCAGACAGAGTGTTGACACCAGAGAGGCTAAGACCGCATTGACTCAGTGCGATATTCAGCCTCTCTGGTGTCAAGTCTGATTTTGGAAAAAAAAAAAAAAAAATCCAAAATCAGACAGAGTGTTGAGACCAGAGAGGCTAAGACCGCATTGACTCAGTGCGGTATTCAGCCTCTCTGGTGTCAAGTCTGATTTTGGAAAAAAAAAAAAAAAAATCCAAAATCAGACAGAGTGTTGAGACCAGAGAGGCTAAGACCGCATTGACTCAGTGCAGTATTCAGCCTCTCTGGTGTCAAGTCTGATTTTGGAAAAAAAAAAAAAAAAATCCAAAATCAGACAGAGTGTTGACACCAGAGAGGCTAAGACCGCATTGACTAAGTGCGGTATTCAGCCTCTCTGGTGTCAAGTCTGATTTTGGAAAAAAAAAAAAAAAAATCCAAAATCAGACAGAGTGTTGACACCAGAGAGGCTAAGACCGCATTGACTCAGTGCGGTATTCAGCCTCTCTGGTGTCAAGTCTGATTTTGGAAAAAAAAAAAAAAAAATCCAAAATCAGACAGAGTGTTGAGACCAGAGAGGCTAAGACCGCATTGACTCAGTGCGGTATTCAGCCTCTCTGGTGTCAAGTCTGATTTTGGAAAAAAAAAAAAAAAATCCAAAATCAGACAGAGTGTTGAGACCAGAGAGGCTAAGACCGCATTGACTCAGTGCGGTATTCAGCCTCTCTGGTGTCAAGTCTGATTTTGGAAAAAAAAAAAAAAAAATCCAAAATCAGACAGAGTGTTGAGACCAGAGAGGCTAAGACCGCATTGACTAAGTGCGGTATTCAGCCTCTCTGGTGTCAAGTCTGATTTTGGAAAAAAAAAAAAAAAAAATCCAAAATCAGACAGAGTGTTGACACCAGAGAGGCTAAGACCGCATTGACTCAGTGCGGTATTCAGCCTCTCTGGTGTCAAGTCTGATTTTGGAAAAAAAAAAAATCCAAAATCAGACAGAGTGTTGAGACCAGAGAGGCTAAGACTGCATTGACTCAGTGCGGTATTCAGCCTCTCTGGTGTCAAGTCTGATTTTGGAAAAAAAAAAAAAAAAAATCCAAAATCAGACAGAGTGTTGAGACCAGAGAGGCTAAGACCGCATTGACTCAGTGCGGTATTCAGCTTCTCTGGTGTCAAGTCTGATTTTGGAAGAAAAAAAAAAAATCCAAAATCAGACAGAGTGTTGACACCAGAGAGGCTAAGACCGCATTGACTCAGTGCGGTATTCAGCCTCTCTGGTGTCAAGTCTGATTTTGGAAAAAAAAAAAAAAAAATCCAAAATCAGACAGAGTGTTGAGACCAGAGAGGCTAAGACCGCATTGACTCAGTGCGGTATTCAGCCTCTCTGGTGTCAAGTCTGATTTTGGAAAAAAAAAAAAAAAATCCAAAATCAGACAGAGTGTTGACACCAGAGAGGCTAAGACCGCATTGACTCAGTGCGGTATTCAGCCTCTCTGGTGTCAAGTCTGATTTTGGAAAAAAAAAAAAAAAAAATCCAAAATCAGACAGAGTGTTGAGACCAGAGAGGCTAAGACCGCATTGACTCAGTGCGGTATTCAGCTTCTCTGGTGTCAAGTCTGATTTTGGAAGAAAAAAAAAAAAATCCAAAATCAGACAGAGTGTTGACACCAGAGAGGCTAAGACCGCATTGACTCAGTGCGGTATTCAGCCTCTCTGGTGTCAAGTCTGATTTTGGAAAAAAAAAAAAAATCCAAAATCAGACAGAGTGTTGACACCAGAGAGGCTAAGACCGCATTGACTCAGTGCGGTATTCAGCCTCTCTGGTGTCAAGTCTGATTTTGGAAAAAAAAAAAAAAAAAATCCAAAATCAGACAGAGTGTTGACACCAGAGAGGCTAAGACCGCATTGACTCAGTGCGGTATTCAGCCTCTGGTGTCAAGTCTGATTTTGGGAAAAAAAAAAAAAAAATCCAAAATCAGACAGAGTGTTGAGACCAGAGAGGCTAAGACCGCATTGACTCAGTGCAGTATTCAGCCTCTCTGGTGTCAAGTCTGATTTTGGAAAAAAAAAAAAAAAATCCAAAATCAGACAGAGTGTTGAGACCAGAGAGGCTAAGACCGCATTGACTCAGTGCGGTATTCAGCCTCTCTGGTGTCAAGTCTGATTTTGGAAAAAAAAAAAAAAAAAATCCAAAATCAGACAGAGTGTTGAGACCAGAGAGGCTAAGACCGCATTTACTCAGTGCGGTATTCAGCCTCTCTGGTGTCAAGTCTGATTTTGGTAAAAAAAAAAAAAAATCCAAAATCAGACAGAGTGTTGACACCAGAGAGGCTAAGACCGCATTGACTCAGTGCGGTATTCAGCCTATCTGGTGTCAAGTCTGATTTTGGAAAAAAAAAAAAAAAATCCAAAATCAGACAGAGTGTTGACACCAGAGAGGCTAAGACTGCATTGACTCAGTGCGGTATTCAGCCTCTCTGGTGTCAAGTCTGATTTTGGAAAAAAAAAAAAAAAATCCAAAATCAGACAGAGTGTTGACACCAGAGAGGCTAAGACCGCATTGACTCAGTGCGGTATTCAGCCTCTCTGGTGTCAAGTCTGATTTTGGAAAAAAAAAAAAAAAATCCAAAATCAGACAGAGTGTTGACACCAGAGAGGCTAAGACTGCATTGACTCAGTGCGGTATTCAGCCTCTCTGGTGTCAAGTCTGATTTTGGAAAAAAAAAAAAAAAAATCCAAAATCAGACAGAGTGTTGACACCAGAGAGGCTAAGACTGCATTGACTCAGTGCGGTATTCAGCCTCTCTGGTGTCAAGTCTGATTTTGGAAAAAAAAAAAAAAAAATCCAAAATCAGACAGAGTGTTGACACCAGAGAGGCTAAGACCGCATTGACTCAGTGCGGTATTCAGCCTCTCTGGTGTCAAGTCTGATTTTGGAAAAAAAAAAAAAAAAAATCCAAAATCAGACAGAGTGTTGACACCAGAGAGGCTAAGACCGCCTTGACTCAGTGCGGTATTCAGCCTCTCTGGTGTCAAGTCTAATTTGGAAAAAAAAAAAAAAAATCCAAAATCAGACAGAGTGTTGACACCAGAGAGGCTAAGACTGCATTGACTCAGTGCGGTATTCAGCCTCTCTGTTGTCAAGTCTGATTTTGGAAAAAAATAAAAATAAATCCAAAATCAGACAGAGTGTTGACACCAGAGAGGCTAAGACCGCATTGACTCAGTGCGGTATTCAGCCTCTCTGGTGTCAAGTCTGATTTTGGAAAAAAAAAAAAAAAAAAATCCAAAATCAGACAGAGTGTTGAGACCAGAGAGGCTAAGACCGCATTGACTCAGTGCGGTATTCAGCTTCTCTGGTGTCAAGTCTGATTTTGGAAAAAAAAAAAAAAAAATCCAAAATCAGACAGAGTGTTGAGACCAGAGAGGCTAAGACCGCATTGACTCAGTGCGGTATTCAGCCTCTCTGGTGTCAAGTCTGATTTTGGAAAAAAAAAAAAAAAATCCAAAATCAGACAGAGTGTTGACACCAGAGAGGCTAAGACCGCATTGACTCAGTGCGGTATTCAGCCTCTCTGGTGTCAAGTCTGATTTTGGAAAAAAAAAAAAAAAATCCAAAATCAGACAGAGTGTTGACACCAGAGAGGCTAAGACCGCATTGACTCAGTGCGGTATTCAGCCTCTCTGGTGTCAAGTCTGATTTTGGAAAAAAAAAAAAAAAAAATCCAAAATCAGACAGAGTGTTGAGACCAGAGAGGCTAAGACCGCATTGACTCAGTGCGGTATTCAGCTTCTCTGGTGTCAAGTCTGATTTTGGAAAAAAAAAAAAAAAAAATCCAAAATCAGACAGAGTGTTGAGACCAGAGAGGCTAAGACCGCATTGACTCAGTGCGGTATTCAGCCTCTCTGGTGTCAAGTCTGATTTTGGAAAAAAAAAAAAAAATCCAAAATCAGACAGAGTGTTGACACCAGAGAGGCTAAGACCGCATTGACTCAGTGCGGTATTCAGCCTCTCTGGTGTCAAGTCTGATTTTGAAAAAAAAAAAAAAAAAAATCCAAAATCAGACAGAGTGTTGAGACCAGAGAGGCTAAGACCGCATTGACTCAGTGCGGTATTCAGCCTCTCTGGTGTCAAGTCTGATTTTGGAAAAAAAAAAAAAAATCCAAAATCAGACAGAGTGTTGACACCAGAGAGGCTAAGACCGCATTGACTCAGTGCGATATTCAGCCTCTCTGGTGTCAAGTCTGATTTTGGAAAAAAAAAAAAAAAAATCCAAAATCAGACAGAGTGTTGAGACCAGAGAGGCTAAGACCGCATTGACTCAGTGCGGTATTCAGCCTCTCTGGTGTCAAGTCTGATTTTGGAAAAAAAAAAAAAAAATCCAAAATCAGACAGAGTGTTGAGACCAGAGAGGCTAAGACCGCATTGACTCAGTGCAGTATTCAGCCTCTCTGGTGTCAAGTCTGATTTTGGAAAAAAAAAAAAAAAAATCCAAAATCAGACAGAGTGTTGACACCAGAGAGGCTAAGACCGCATTGACTAAGTGCGGTATTCAGCCTCTCTGGTGTCAAGTCTGATTTTGGAAAAAAAAAAAAAAAAATCCAAAATCAGACAGAGTGTTGACACCAGAGAGGCTAAGACCGCATTGACTCAGTGCGGTATTCAGCCTCTCTGGTGTCAAGTCTGATTTTGGAAAAAAAAAAAAAAAAATCCAAAATCAGACAGAGTGTTGAGACCAGAGAGGCTAAGACCGCATTGACTCAGTGCGGTATTCAGCCTCTCTGGTGTCAAGTCTGATTTTGGAAAAAAAAAAAAAAAAATCCAAAATCAGACAGAGTGTTGAGACCAGAGAGGCTAAGACCGCATTGACTCAGTGCGGTATTCAGCCTCTCTGGTGTCAAGTCTGATTTTGGAAAAAAAAAAAAAAAAATCCAAAATCAGACAGAGTGTTGAGACCAGAGAGGCTAAGACCGCATTGACTAAGTGCGGTATTCAGCCTCTCTGGTGTCAAGTCTGATTTTGGAAAAAAAAAAAAAAAAAATCCAAAATCAGACAGAGTGTTGACACCAGAGAGGCTAAGACCGCATTGACTCAGTGCGGTATTCAGCCTCTCTGGTGTCAAGTCTGATTTTGGAAAAAAAAAAAATCCAAAATCAGACAGAGTGTTGAGACCAGAGAGGCTAAGACTGCATTGACTCAGTGTGGTATTCAGCCTCTCTGGTGTCAAGTCTGATTTTGGAAAAAAAAAAAAAAAAAATCCAAAATCAGACAGAGTGTTGAGACCAGAGAGGCTAAGACCGCATTGACTCAGTGCGGTATTCAGCTTCTCTGGTGTCAAGTCTGATTTTGGAAGAAAAAAAAAAAATCCAAAATCAGACAGAGTGTTGACACCAGAGAGGCTAAGACCGCATTGACTCAGTGCGGTATTCAGCCTCTCTGGTGTCAAGTCTGATTTTGGAAAAAAAAAAAAAAAAATCCAAAATCAGACAGAGTGTTGAGACCAGAGAGGCTAAGACCGCATTGACTCAGTGCGGTATTCAGCCTCTCTGGTGTCAAGTCTGATTTTGGAAAAAAAAAAAAAAAATCCAAAATCAGACAGAGTGTTGACACCAGAGAGGCTAAGACCGCATTGACTCAGTGCAGTATTCAGCCTCTCTGGTGTCAAGTCTGATTTTGGAAAAAAAAAAAAAAAAAAATCCAAAATCAGACAGAGTGTTGAGACCAGAGAGGCTAAGACCGCATTGACTCAGTGCGGTATTCAGCTTCTCTGGTGTCAAGTCTGATTTTGGAAGAAAAAAAAAAAAATCCAAAATCAGACAGAGTGTTGACACCAGAGAGGCTAAGACCGCATTGACTCAGTGCGGTATTCAGCCTCTCTGGTGTCAAGTCTGATTTTGGAAAAAAAAAAAAAATCCAAAATCAGACAGAGTGTTGACACCAGAGAGGCTAAGACCGCATTGACTCAGTGCGGTATTCAGCCTCTCTGGTGTCAAGTCTGATTTTGGAAAAAAAAAAAAAAAAAATCCAAAATCAGACAGAGTGTTGACACCAGAGAGGCTAAGACCGCATTGACTCAGTGCGGTATTCAGCCTCTGGTGTCAAGTCTGATTTTGGAAAAAAAAAAAAAAAAATCCAAAATCAGACAGAGTGTTGAGACCAGAGAGGCTAAGACCGCATTGACTCAGTGCAGTATTCAGCCTCTCTGGTGTCAAGTCTGATTTTGGAAAAAAAAAAAAAAAATCCAAAATCAGACAGAGTGTTGAGACCAGAGAGGCTAAGACCGCATTGACTCAGTGCGGTATTCAGCCTCTCTGGTGTCAAGTCTGATTTTGGAAAAAAAAAAAAAAAAAATCCAAAATCAGACAGAGTGTTGAGACCAGAGAGGCTAAGACCGCATTTACTCAGTGCGGTATTCAGCCTCTCTGGTGTCAAGTCTGATTTTGGTAAAAAAAAAAAAAAATCCAAAATCAGACAGAGTGTTGACACCAGAGAGGCTAAGACCGCATTGACTCAGTGCGGTATTCAGCCTATCTGGTGTCAAGTCTGATTTTGGAAAAAAAAAAAAAAAATCCAAAATCAGACAGAGTGTTGACACCAGAGAGGCTAAGACTGCATTGACTCAGTGCGGTATTCAGCCTCTCTGGTGTCAAGTCTGATTTTGGAAAAAAAAAAAAAAAATCCAAAATCAGACAGAGTGTTGACACCAGAGAGGCTAAGACCGCATTGACTCAGTGCGGTATTCAGCCTCTCTGGTGTCAAGTCTGATTTTGGAAAAAAAAAAAAAATCCAAAATCAGACAGAGTGTTGACACCAGAGAGGCTAAGACCGCATTGACTCAGTGCGGTATTCAGCCTCTCTGGTGTCAAGTCTGATTTTGGAAAAAAAAAAAAAAAAAATCCAAAATCAGACAGAGTGTTGACACCAGAGAGGCTAAGACCGCATTGACTCAGTGCGGTATTCAGCCTCTGGTGTCAAGTCTGATTTTGGAAAAAAAAAAAAAAAAATCCAAAATCAGACAGAGTGTTGAGACCAGAGAGGCTAAGACCGCATTGACTCAGTGCAGTATTCAGCCTCTCTGGTGTCAAGTCTGATTTTGGAAAAAAAAAAAAAAAATCCAAAATCAGACAGAGTGTTGAGACCAGAGAGGCTAAGACCGCATTGACTCAGTGCGGTATTCAGCCTCTCTGGTGTCAAGTCTGATTTTGGAAAAAAAACAAAAAAAAAATCCAAAATCAGACAGAGTGTTGAGACCAGAGAGGCTAAGACCGCATTTACTCAGTGCGGTATTCAGCCTCTCTGGTGTCAAGTCTGATTTTGGTAAAAAAAAAAAAAAATCCAAAATCAGACAGAGTGTTGACACCAGAGAGGCTAAGACCGCATTGACTCAGTGCGGTATTCAGCCTATCTGGTGTCAAGTCTGATTTTGGAAAAAAAAAAAAAAAATCCAAAATCAGACAGAGTGTTGACACCAGAGAGGCTAAGACTGCATTGACTCAGTGCGGTATTCAGCCTCTCTGGTGTCAAGTCTGATTTTGGAAAAAAAAAAAAAAAATCCAAAATCAGACAGAGTGTTGACACCAGAGAGGCTAAGACCGCATTGACTCAGTGCGGTATTCAGCCTCTCTGGTGTCAAGTCTGATTTTGGAAAAAAAAAAAAAAAATCCAAAATCAGACAGAGTGTTGACACCAGAGAGGCTAAGACTGCATTGACTCAGTGCGGTATTCAGCCTCTCTGGTGTCAAGTCTGATTTTGGAAAAAAAAAAAAAAAAATCCAAAATCAGACAGAGTGTTGACACCAGAGAGGCTAAGACTGCATTGACTCAGTGCGGTATTCAGCCTCTCTGGTGTCAAGTCTGATTTTGGAAAAAAAAAAAAAAAAATCCAAAATCAGACAGAGTGTTGACACCAGAGAGGCTAAGACCGCATTGACTCAGTGCGGTATTCAGCCTCTCTGGTGTCAAGTCTGATTTTGGAAAAAAAAAAAAAAAAAATCCAAAATCAGACAGAGTGTTGACACCAGAGAGGCTAAGACCGCCTTGACTCAGTGCGGTATTCAGCCTCTCTGGTGTCAAGTCTAATTTGGAAAAAAAAAAAAAAAAATCCAAAATCAGACAGAGTGTTGACACCAGAGAGGCTAAGACTGCATTGACTCAGTGCGGTATTCAGCCTCTCTGGTGTCAAGTCTGATTTTGGAAAAAAAAAAAAAAAAAATCCAAAATCAGACAGAGTGTTGACACCAGAGAGGCTAAGACCGCATTGACTCAGTGCAGTATTCAGCCTCTCTGGTGTCAAGTCTGATTTTGGAAAAAAAAAAAAAAAAAATCCAAAATCAGACAGAGTGTTGAGACCAGAGAGGCTAAGACCGCATTGACTAAGTGCGGTATTCAGCCTCTCTGGTGTCAAGTCTGATTTTGGAAAAAAAAAAAAAAAAAATCCAAAATCAGACAGAGTGTTGACACCAGAGAGGCTAAGACCGCATTGACTCAGTGCGGTATTCAGCCTCTCTGGTGTCAAGTCTGATTTTGGAAAAAAAAAAAAAAAAATCCAAAATCAGACAGAGTGTTGAGACCAGAGAGGCTAAGACCGCATTGACTCAGTGCAGTATTCTGCCTCTCTGGTGTCAAGTCTGATTTTGGAAAAAAAAAAAAAAAAAATCCAAAATCAGACAGAGTGTTGACACCAGAGAGGCTAAGACCGCATTGACTCAGTGCAGTATTCAGCCTCTCTGGTGTCAAGTCTGATTTTGGAAAAAAAAAAAAAAAAAATCCAAAATCAGACAGAGTGTTGAGACCAGAGAGGCTAAGACCGCATTGACTAAGTGCGGTATTCAGCCTCTCTGGTGTCAAGTCTGATTTTGGAAAAAAAAAAAAAAAAATCCAAAATCAGACAGAGTGTTGACACCAGAGAGGCTAAGACCGCATTGACTCAGTGCGGTATTCAGCCTCTCTGGTGTCAAGTCTGATTTTGGAAAAAAAAAAAAAAAAAATCCAAAATCAGACAGAGTGTTGAGACCAGAGAGGCTAAGACCGCATTGACTCAGTGCGGTATTCAGCTTCTCTGGTGTCAAGTCTGATTTTGGAAGAAAAAAAAAAAAATCCAAAATCAGACAGAGTGTTGACACCAGAGAGGCTAAGACTGCATTGACTCAGTGCGGTATTCAGCCTCTCTGGTGTCAAGTCTGATTTTGGAAAAAAAAAAAAAATCCAAAATCAGACAGAGTGTTGACACCAGAGAGGCTAAGACCGCATTGACTCAGTGCGGTATTCAGCCTCTCTGGTGTCAAGTCTGATTTTGGAAAAAAAAAAAAAAAAATCCAAAATCAGACAGAGTGTTGAGACCAGAGAGGCTAAGACCGCATTGACTCAGTGCAGTATTCTGCCTCTCTGGTGTCAAGTCTGATTTTGGAAAAAAAAAAAAAAAAATCCAAAATCAGACAGAGTGTTGAGACCAGAGAGGCTAAGACCGCATTGACTCAGTGCGGTATTCAGCTTCTCTGGTGTCAAGTCTGATTTTGGAAGAAAAAAAAAAAAATCCAAAATCAGACAGAGTGTTGAGACCAGAGAGGCTAAGACCGCATTGACTCAGTGCGGTATTCAGCCTCTCTGGTGTCAAGTCTGATTTTGGAAAAAAAAAAAAAATCCAAAATCAGACAGAGTGTTGACACCAGAGAGGCTAAGACCGCATTGACTCAGTGCGGTATTCAGCCTCTCTGGTGTCAAGTCTGATTTTGGAAAAAAAAAAAAAAAATCCAAAATCAGACAGAGTGTTGACACCAGAGAGGCTAAGACCGCATTGACTCAGTGCAGTATTCAGCCTCTCTGGTGTCAAGTCTGATTTTGGAAAAAAAAAAAAAAAAAATCCAAAATCAGACAGAGTGTTGAGACCAGAGAGGCTAAGACCGCATTGACTAAGTGCGGTATTCAGCCTCTCTGGTGTCAAGTCTGATTTTGGAAAAAAAAAAAAAAAAAATCCAAAATCAGACAGAGTGTTGACACCAGAGAGGCTAAGACCGCATTGACTCAGTGCGGTATTCAGCCTCTCTGGTGTCAAGTCTGATTTTGGAAAAAAAAAAAAAAAAATCCAAAATCAGACAGAGTGTTGAGACCAGAGAGGCTAAGACCGCATTGACTCAGTGCAGTATTCTGCCTCTCTGGTGTCAAGTCTGATTTTGGAAAAAAAAAAAAAAAAAATCCAAAATCAGACAGAGTGTTGACACCAGAGAGGCTAAGACCGCATTGACTCAGTGCAGTATTCAGCCTCTCTGGTGTCAAGTCTGATTTTGGAAAAAAAAAAAAAAAAAATCCAAAATCAGACAGAGTGTTGAGACCAGAGAGGCTAAGACCGCATTGACTCAGTGCGGTATTCAGCTTCTCTGGTGTCAAGTCTGATTTTGGAAGAAAAAAAAAAAAATCCAAAATCAGACAGAGTGTTGAGACCAGAGAGGCTAAGACCGCATTGACTCAGTGCGGTATTCAGCCTCTCTGGTGTCAAGTCTGATTTTGGAAAAAAAAAAAAATCCAAAATCAGACAGAGTGTTGACACCAGAGAGGCTAAGACCGCATTGACTCAGTGCGGTATTCAGCCTCTCTGGTGTCAAGTCTGATTTTGGAAAAAAAAAAAAAAAATCCAAAATCAGACAGAGTGTTGAGACCAGAGAGGCTAAGACCGCATTGACTCAGTGCGGTATTCAGCCTCTCTGTTGTCAAGTCTGATTTTGGAAAAAAAAAAAAAAAAATCCAAAATCAGACAGAGTGTTGAGACCAGAGAGGCTAAGACCGCATTGACTCAGTGCGGTATTCAGCTTCTCTGGTGTCAAGTCTGATTTTGGAAAAAAAAAAAAAAAAATCCAAAATCAGACAGAGTGTTGAGACCAGAGAGGCTAAGACCGCATTGACTCAGTGCGGTATTCAGCCTCTCTGGTGTCAAGTCTGATTTTGGAAAAAAAAAAAAAAATCCAAAATCAGACAGAGTGTTGACACCAGAGAGGCTAAGACCGCATTGACTCAGTGCGGTATTCAGCCTCTCTGGTGTCAAGTCTGATTTTGGAAAAAAAAAAAAAAAATCCAAAATCAGACAGAGTGTTGACACCAGAGAGGCTAAGACCGCATTGACTCAGTGCGGTATTCAGCCTCTCTGGTGTCAAGTCTGATTTTGGAAAAAAAAAAAAAAAAATCCAAAATCAGACAGAGTGTTGAGACCAGAGAGGCTAAGACCGCATTGACTCAGTGCGGTATTCAGCTTCTCTGGTGTCAAGTCTGATTTTGGAAAAAAAAAAAAAAAAAATCCAAAATCAGACAGAGTGTTGAGACCAGAGAGGCTAAGACCGCATTGACTCAGTGCGGTATTCAGCCTCTCTGGTGTCAAGTCTGATTTTGGAAAAAAAAAAAAAAATCCAAAATCAGACAGAGTGTTGACACCAGAGAGGCTAAGACCGCATTGACTCAGTGCGGTATTCAGCCTCTCTGGTGTCAAGTCTGATTTTGAAAAAAAAAAAAAAAAAAATCCAAAATCAGACAGAGTGTTGAGACCAGAGAGGCTAAGACCGCATTGACTCAGTGCGGTATTCAGCCTCTCTGGTGTCAAGTCTGATTTTGGAAAAAAAAAAAAAAAATCCAAAATCAGACAGAGTGTTGACACCAGAGAGGCTAAGACCGCATTGACTCAGTGCGATATTCAGCCTCTCTGGTGTCAAGTCTGATTTTGGAAAAAAAAAAAAAAAATCCAAAATCAGACAGAGTGTTGAGACCAGAGAGGCTAAGACCGCATTGACTCAGTGCGGTATTCAGCCTCTCTGGTGTCAAGTCTGATTTTGGAAAAAAAAAAAAAAAATCCAAAATCAGACAGAGTGTTGAGACCAGAGAGGCTAAGACCGCATTGACTCAGTGCAGTATTCAGCCTCTCTGGTGTCAAGTCTGATTTTGGAAAAAAAAAAAAAAAAATCCAAAATCAGACAGAGTGTTGACACCAGAGAGGCTAAGACCGCATTGACTAAGTGCGGTATTCAGCCTCTCTGGTGTCAAGTCTGATTTTGGAAAAAAAAAAAAAAAAATCCAAAATCAGACAGAGTGTTGAGACCAGAGAGGCTAAGACCGCATTGACTCAGTGCGGTATTCAGCCTCTCTGGTGTCAAGTCTGATTTTGGAAAAAAAAAAAAAAAATCCAAAATCAGACAGAGTGTTGAGACCAGAGAGGCTAAGACCGCATTGACTCAGTGCGGTATTCAGCCTCTCTGGTGTCAAGTCTGATTTTGGAAAAAAAAAAAAAAAAATCCAAAATCAGACAGAGTGTTGAGACCAGAGAGGCTAAGACCGCATTGACTAAGTGCGGTATTCAGCCTCTCTGGTGTCAAGTCTGATTTTGGAAAAAAAAAAAAAAAAAATCCAAAATCAGACAGAGTGTTGACACCAGAGAGGCTAAGACCGCATTGACTCAGTGCGGTATTCAGCCTCTCTGGTGTCAAGTCTGATTTTGGAAAAAAAAAAAAATCCAAAATCAGACAGAGTGTTGAGACCAGAGAGGCTAAGACTGCATTGACTCAGTGCGGTATTCAGCCTCTCTGGTGTCAAGTCTGATTTTGGAAAAAAAAAAAAAAAAATCCAAAATCAGACAGAGTGTTGAGACCAGAGAGGCTAAGACCGCATTGACTCAGTGCGGTATTCAGCTTCTCTGGTGTCAAGTCTGATTTTGGAAGAAAAAAAAAAAAAATCCAAAATCAGACAGAGTGTTGAGACCAGAGAGGCTAAGACCGCATTGACTCAGTGCGGTATTCAGCCTCTCTGGTGTCAAGTCTGATTTTGGAAAAAAAAAAAAAAAATCCAAAATCAGACAGAGTGTTGACACCAGAGAGGCTAAGACCGCATTGACTCAGTGCGGTATTCAGCCTCTCTGGTGTCAAGTCTGATTTTGGAAAAAAAAAAAAAAAAAATCCAAAATCAGACAGAGTGTTGAGACCAGAGAGGCTAAGACCGCATTGACTCAGTGCGGTATTCAGCTTCTCTGGTGTCAAGTCTGATTTTGGAAGAAAAAAAAAAAAATCCAAAATCAGACAGAGTGTTGACACCAGAGAGGCTAAGACCGCATTGACTCAGTGCGGTATTCAGCCTCTCTGGTGTCAAGTCTGATTTTGGAAAAAAAAAAAAAATCCAAAATCAGACAGAGTGTTGACACCAGAGAGGCTAAGACCGCATTGACTCAGTGCGGTATTCAGCCTCTCTGGTGTCAAGTCTGATTTTGGAAAAAAAAAAAAAAAAATCCAAAATCAGACAGAGTGTTGAGACCAGAGAGGCTAAGACCGCATTGACTCAGTGCGGTATTCAGCCTCTCTGGTGTCAAGTCTGATTTTGGAAAAAAAAAAAAAAAAAATCCAAAATCAGACAGAGTGTTGACACCAGAGAGGCTAAGACCGCATTGACTCAGTGCGGTATTCAGCCTCTCTGGTGTCAAGTCTGATTTTGGAAAAAAAAAAAAAAAAATCCAAAATCAGACAGAGTGTTGAGACCAGAGAGGCTAAGACCGCATTGACTCAGTGCAGTATTCTGCCTCTCTGGTGTCAAGTCTGATTTTGGAAAAAAAAAAAAAAAAAAATCCAAAATCAGACAGAGTGTTGACACCAGAGAGGCTAAGACCGCATTGACTCAGTGCAGTATTCAGCCTCTCTGGTGTCAAGTCTGATTTTGGAAAAAAAAAAAAAAAAAATCCAAAATCAGACAGAGTGTTGAGACCAGAGAGGCTAAGACCGCATTGACTCAGTGCGGTATTCAGCTTCTCTGGTGTCAAGTCTGATTTTGGAAGAAAAAAAAAAAAATCCAAAATCAGACAGAGTGTTGAGACCAGAGAGGCTAAGACCGCATTGACTCAGTGCGGTATTCAGCCTCTCTGGTGTCAAGTCTGATTTTGGAAAAAAAAAAAAATCCAAAATCAGACAGAGTGTTGACACCAGAGAGGCTAAGACCGCATTGACTCAGTGCGGTATTCAGCCTCTCTGGTGTCAAGTCTGATTTTGGAAAAAAAAAAAAAAAATCCAAAATCAGACAGAGTGTTGAGACCAGAGAGGCTAAGACCGCATTGACTCAGTGCGGTATTCAGCCTCTCTGTTGTCAAGTCTGATTTTGGAAAAAAAAAAAAAAAAATCCAAAATCAGACAGAGTGTTGAGACCAGAGAGGCTAAGACCGCATTGACTCAGTGCGGTATTCAGCTTCTCTGGTGTCAAGTCTGATTTTGGAAAAAAAAAAAAAAAAATCCAAAATCAGACAGAGTGTTGAGACCAGAGAGGCTAAGACCGCATTGACTCAGTGCGGTATTCAGCCTCTCTGGTGTCAAGTCTGATTTTGGAAAAAAAAAAAAAAATCCAAAATCAGACAGAGTGTTGACACCAGAGAGGCTAAGACCGCATTGACTCAGTGCGGTATTCAGCCTCTCTGGTGTCAAGTCTGATTTTGGAAAAAAAAAAAAAAAATCCAAAATCAGACAGAGTGTTGACACCAGAGAGGCTAAGACCGCATTGACTCAGTGCGGTATTCAGCCTCTCTGGTGTCAAGTCTGATTTTGGAAAAAAAAAAAAAAAAAATCCAAAATCAGACAGAGTGTTGAGACCAGAGAGGCTAAGACCGCATTGACTCAGTGCGGTATTCAGCTTCTCTGGTGTCAAGTCTGATTTTGGAAAAAAAAAAAAAAAAAAATCCAAAATCAGACAGAGTGTTGAGACCAGAGAGGCTAAGACCGCATTGACTCAGTGCGGTATTCAGCCTCTCTGGTGTCAAGTCTGATTTTGGAAAAAAAAAAAAAAATCCAAAATCAGACAGAGTGTTGACACCAGAGAGGCTAAGACCGCATTGACTCAGTGCGGTATTCAGCCTCTCTGGTGTCAAGTCTGATTTTGAAAAAAAAAAAAAAAAAAATCCAAAATCAGACAGAGTGTTGAGACCAGAGAGGCTAAGACCGCATTGACTCAGTGCGGTATTCAGCCTCTCTGGTGTCAAGTCTGATTTTGGAAAAAAAAAAAAAAAATCCAAAATCAGACAGAGTGTTGACACCAGAGAGGCTAAGACCGCATTGACTCAGTGCGATATTCAGCCTCTCTGGTGTCAAGTCTGATTTTGGAAAAAAAAAAAAAAAATCCAAAATCAGACAGAGTGTTGAGACCAGAGAGGCTAAGACCGCATTGACTCAGTGCGGTATTCAGCCTCTCTGGTGTCAAGTCTGATTTTGGAAAAAAAAAAAAAAATCCAAAATCAGACAGAGTGTTGAGACCAGAGAGGCTAAGACCGCATTGACTCAGTGCAGTATTCAGCCTCTCTGGTGTCAAGTCTGATTTTGGAAAAAAAAAAAAAAAAATCCAAAATCAGACAGAGTGTTGACACCAGAGAGGCTAAGACCGCATTGACTAAGTGCGGTATTCAGCCTCTCTGGTGTCAAGTCTGATTTTGGAAAAAAAAAAAAAAAAAATCCAAAATCAGACAGAGTGTTGACACCAGAGAGGCTAAGACCGCATTGACTCAGTGCGGTATTCAGCCTCTCTGGTGTCAAGTCTGATTTTGGAAAAAAAAAAAAAAAAATCCAAAATCAGACAGAGTGTTGAGACCAGAGAGGCTAAGACCGCATTGACTCAGTGCGGTATTCAGCCTCTCTGGTGTCAAGTCTGATTTTGGAAAAAAAAAAAAAAAATCCAAAATCAGACAGAGTGTTGAGACCAGAGAGGCTAAGACCGCATTGACTCAGTGCGGTATTCAGCCTCTCTGGTGTCAAGTCTGATTTTGGAAAAAAAAAAAAAAAAATCCAAAATCAGACAGAGTGTTGAGACCAGAGAGGCTAAGACCGCATTGACTAAGTGCGGTATTCAGCCTCTCTGGTGTCAAGTCTGATTTTGGAAAAAAAAAAAAAAAAAATCCAAAATCAGACAGAGTGTTGACACCAGAGAGGCTAAGACCGCATTGACTCAGTGCGGTATTCAGCCTCTCTGGTGTCAAGTCTGATTTTGGAAAAAAAAAAAAATCCAAAATCAGACAGAGTGTTGAGACCAGAGAGGCTAAGACTGCATTGACTCAGTGCGGTATTCAGCCTCTCTGGTGTCAAGTCTGATTTTGGAAAAAAAAAAAAAAAAATCCAAAATCAGACAGAGTGTTGAGACCAGAGAGGCTAAGACCGCATTGACTCAGTGCGGTATTCAGCTTCTCTGGTGTCAAGTCTGATTTTGGAAGAAAAAAAAAAAAATCCAAAATCAGACAGAGTGTTGAGACCAGAGAGGCTAAGACCGCATTGACTCAGTGCGGTATTCAGCCTCTCTGGTGTCAAGTCTGATTTTGGAAAAAAAAAAAAAAAATCCAAAATCAGACAGAGTGTTGACACCAGAGAGGCTAAGACCGCATTGACTCAGTGCGGTATTCAGCCTCTCTGGTGTCAAGTCTGATTTTGGAAAAAAAAAAAAAAAAAATCCAAAATCAGACAGAGTGTTGAGACCAGAGAGGCTAAGACCGCATTGACTCAGTGCGGTATTCAGCTTCTCTCGTGTCAAGTCTGATTTTGGAAGAAAAAAAAAAAAATCCAAAATCAGACAGAGTGTTGACACCAGAGAGGCTAAGACCGCATTGACTCAGTGCGGTATTCAGCCTCTCTGGTGTCAAGTCTGATTTTGGAAAAAAAAAAAAAATCCAAAATCAGACAGAGTGTTGACACCAGAGAGGCTAAGACCGCATTGACTCAGTGCGGTATTCAGCCTCTCTGGTGTCAAGTCTGATTTTGGAAAAAAAAAAAAAAAAATCCAAAATCAGACAGAGTGTTGAGACCAGAGAGGCTAAGACCGCATTGACTCAGTGCGGTATTCAGCCTCTCTGGTGTCAAGTCTGATTTTGGAAAAAAAAAAAAAAAATCCAAAATCAGACAGAGTGTTGAGACCAGAGAGGCTAAGACCGCATTGACTCAGTGCGGTATTCAGCCTCTCTGGTGTCAAGTCTGATTTTGGAAAAAAAAAAAAAAAAATCCAAAATCAGACAGAGTGTTGAGACCAGAGAGGCTAAGACCGCATTGACTAAGTGCGGTATTCAGCCTCTCTGGTGTCAAGTCTGATTTTGGAAAAAAAAAAAAAAAAAATCCAAAATCAGACAGAGTGTTGACACCAGAGAGGCTAAGACCGCATTGACTCAGTGCGGTATTCAGCCTCTCTGGTGTCAAGTCTGATTTTGGAAAAAAAAAAAAATCCAAAATCAGACAGAGTGTTGAGACCAGAGAGGCTAAGACTGCATTGACTCAGTGCGGTATTCAGCCTCTCTGGTGTCAAGTCTGATTTTGGAAAAAAAAAAAAAAAAATCCAAAATCAGACAGAGTGTTGAGACCAGAGAGGCTAAGACCGCATTGACTCAGTGCGGTATTCAGCTTCTCTGGTGTCAAGTCTGATTTTGGAAGAAAAAAAAAAAAAATCCAAAATCAGACAGAGTGTTGAGACCAGAGAGGCTAAGACCGCATTGACTCAGTGCGGTATTCAGCCTCTCTGGTGTCAAGTCTGATTTTGGAAAAAAAAAAAAAAAAATCCAAAATCAGACAGAGTGTTGACACCAGAGAGGCTAAGACCGCATTGACTCAGTGCGGTATTCAGCCTCTCTGGTGTCAAGTCTGATTTTGGAAAAAAAAAAAAAAAAAAATCCAAAATCAGACAGAGTGTTGAGACCAGAGAGGCTAAGACCGCATTGACTCAGTGCGGTATTCAGCTTCTCTGGTGTCAAGTCTGATTTTGAAGAAAAAAAAAAAAATCCAAAATCAGACAGAGTGTTGACACCAGAGAGGCTAAGACCGCATTGACTCAGTGCGGTATTCAGCCTCTCTGGTGTCAAGTCTGATTTTGGAAAAAAAAAAAAAAATCCAAAATCAGACAGAGTGTTGACACCAGAGAGGCTAAGACCGCATTGACTCAGTGCGGTATTCAGCCTCTCTGGTGTCAAGTCTGATTTTGGAAAAAAAAAAAAAAAAATCCAAAATCAGACAGAGTGTTGAGACCAGAGAGGCTAAGACTGCATTGACTCAGTGCAGTATTCAGCCTCTCTGGTGTCAAGTCTGATTTTGGAAAAAAAAAAAAAAAAATCCAAAATCAGACAGAGTGTTGAGACCAGAGAGGCTAAGACCGCATTGACTCAGTGCGGTATTCAGCCTCTCTGGTGTCAAGTCTGATTTTGGAAAAAAAAAAAAAAAAAATCCAAAATCAGACAGAGTGTTGAGACCAGAGAGGCTAACACCGCATTGACTCAGTGCGGTATTCAGCTTCTCTGGTGTCAAGTCTGATTTTGGAAGAAAAAAAAAAAAATCCAAAATCAGACAGAGTGTTGAGACCAGAGAGGCTAAGACCGCATTGACTCAGTGCGGTATTCAGCCTCTCTGGTGTCAAGTCTGATTTTGGAAAAAAAAAAAAATCCAAAATCAGACAGAGTGTTGACACCAGAGAGGCTAAGACCGCATTGACTCAGTGCGGTATTCAGCCTCTCTGGTGTCAAGTCTGATTTTGGAAAAAAAAAAAAAAAATCCAAAATCAGACAGAGTGTTGACACCAGAGAGGCTAAGACTGCATTGACTCAGTGCGGTATTCAGCCTCTCTGGTGTCAAGTCTGATTTTGGAAAAAAAAAAAAAAAAAATCCAAAATCAGACAGAGTGTTGACACCAGAGAGGCTAAGACCGCATTGACTCAGTGCGGTATTCAGCCTCTCTGGTGTCAAGTCTGATTTTGGAAAAAAAAAAAAAAAAATCCAAAATCAGACAGAGTGTTGACACCAGAGAGGCTAAGACCGCATTGACTCAGTGCGGTATTCAGCCTCTCTGGTGTCAAGTCTGATTTTGGAAAAAAAAAAAAAAAAAATCCAAAATCAGACAGAGTGTTGAGACCAGAGAGGCTAAGACCGCATTGACTAAGTGCGGTATTCAGCCTCTCTGGTGTCAAGTCTGATTTTGGAAAAAAAAAAAAAAAAAATCCAAAATCAGACAGAGTGTTGACACCAGAGAGGCTAAGACTGCATTGACTCAGTGCGGTATTCAGCCTCTCTGGTGTCAAGTCTGATTTTGGAAAAAAAAAAAAAAAAATCCAAAATCAGACAGAGTGTTGAGACCAGAGAGGCTAAGACCGCATTGACTCAGTGCGGTATTCAGCCTCTCTGGTGTCAAGTCTGATTTTGGAAAAAAAAAAAAAAAAATCCAAAATCAGACAGAGTGTTGAGACCAGAGAGGCTAAGACCGCATTGACTCAGTGCGGTATTCAGCTTCTCTGGTGTCAAGTCTGATTTTGGAAGAAAAAAAAAAAATCCAAAATCAGACAGAGTGTTGAGACCAGAGAGGCTAAGACCGCATTGACTCAGTGCGGTATTCAGCCTCTCTGGTGTCAAGTCTGATTTTGGAAAAAAAAAAAAATCCAAAATCAGACAGAGTGTTGACACCAGAGAGGCTAAGACCGCATTGACTCAGTGCGGTATTCAGCCTCTCTGGTGTCAAGTCTGATTTTGGAAAAAAAAAAAAAAAAATCCAAAATCAGACAGAGTGTTGAGACCAGAGAGGCTAAGACCGCATTGACTCAGTGCGGTATTCAGCCTCTCTGTTGTCAAGTCTGATTTTGGAAAAAAAAAAAAAAAAAATCCATGACACCAGAGAGGCTAAGACCGCATTGACTCAGTGCGGTATTCAGCCTCTCTGGTGTCAAGTCTGATTTTGGAAAAAAAAAAAAAAAAATCCAAAATCAGACAGAGTGTTGAGACCAGAGAGGCTAAGACCGCATTGACTCAGTGCGGTATTCAGCCTCTCTGGTGTCAAGTCTGATTTTGGAAAAAAAAAAAAAAAAAATCCAAAATCAGACAGAGTGTTGAGACCAGAGAGGCTAAGACCGCATTGACTCAGTGCGGTATTCAGCTTCTCTGGTGTCAAGTCTGATTTTGGAAGAAAAAAAAAAAAATCCAAAATCAGACAGAGTGTTGACACCAGAGAGGCTAAGACCGCATTGACTCAGTGCGGTATTCAGCCTCTCTGGTGTCAAGTCTGATTTTGGAAAAAAAAAAAAAAAAATCCAAAATCAGACAGAGTGTTGAGACCAGAGAGGCTAAGACCGCATTGACTCAGTGCGGTATTCAGCCTCTCTGGTGTCAAGTCTGATTTTGGAAAAAAAAAAAAAAAATCCAAAATCAGACAGAGTGTTGAGACCAGAGAGGCTAAGACCGCATTGACTCAGTGCGGTATTCAGCCTCTCTGGTGTCAAGTCTGATTTTGGAAAAAAAAAAAAAAAAATCCAAAATCAGACAGAGTGTTGAGACCAGAGAGGCTAAGACCGCATTGACTAAGTGCGGTATTCAGCCTCTCTGGTGTCAAGTCTGATTTTGGAAAAAAAAAAAAAAAAATCCAAAATCAGACAGAGTGTTGACACCAGAGAGGCTAAGACCGCATTGACTCAGTGCGGTATTCAGCCTCTCTGGTGTCAAGTCTGATTTTGGAAAAAAAAAAAAATCCAAAATCAGACAGAGTGTTGAGACCAGAGAGGCTAAGACTGCATTGACTCAGTGCGGTATTCAGCCTCTCTGGTGTCAAGTCTGATTTTGGAAAAAAAAAAAAAAAATCCAAAATCAGACAGAGTGTTGAGACCAGAGAGGCTAAGACCGCATTGACTCAGTGCGGTATTCAGCTTCTCTGGTGTCAAGTCTGATTTTGGAAGAAAAAAAAAAAAATCCAAAATCAGACAGAGTGTTGACACCAGAGAGGCTAAGACCGCATTGACTCAGTGCGGTATTCAGCCTCTCTGGTGTCAAGTCTGATTTTGGAAAAAAAAAAAAAAAAATCCAAAATCAGACAGAGTGTTGAGACCAGAGAGGCTAAGACCGCATTGACTCAGTGCGGTATTCAGCCTCTCTGGTGTCAAGTCTGATTTTGGAAAAAAAAAAAAAAAATCCAAAATCAGACAGAGTGTTGAGACCAGAGAGGCTAAGACCGCATTGACTCAGTGCGGTATTCAGCCTCTCTGGTGTCAAGTCTGATTTGGAAAAAAAAAAAAAAAAATCCAAAATCAGACAGAGTGTTGAGACCAGAGAGGCTAAGACCGCATTGACTCAGTGCGGTATTCAGCTTCTCTGGTGTCAAGTCTGATTTTGGAAGAAAAAAAAAAAAATCCAAAATCAGACAGAGTGTTGACACCAGAGAGGCTAAGACCGCATTGACTCAGTGCGGTATTCAGCCTCTCTGGTGTCAAGTCTGATTTTGGAAAAAAAAAAAAAAAATCCAAAATCAGACAGAGTGTTGACACCAGAGAGGCTAAGACCGCATTGACTCAGTGCGGTATTCAGCCTCTCTGGTGTCAAGTCTGATTTTGGAAAAAAAAAAAAAAAAATCCAAAATCAGACAGAGTGTTGAGACCAGAGAGGCTAAGACGCATTGACTCAGTGCGGTATTCAGCCTCTCTGGTGTCAAGTCTGATTTTGGAAAAAAAAAAAAAAAAATCCAAAATCAGACAGAGTGTTGAGACCAGAGAGGCTAAGACCGCATTGACTCAGTGCGGTATTCAGCCTCTCTGGTGTCAAGTCTGATTTTGGAAAAAAAAAAAAAAAAATCCAAAATCAGACAGAGTGTTGAGACCAGAGAGGCTAACACCGCATTGACTCAGTGCGGTATTCAGCTCTCTGGTGTCAAGTCTGATTTTGGAAGAAAAAAAAAAAAAATCCAAAATCAGACAGAGTGTTGAGACCAGAGAGGCTAAGACCGCATTGACTCAGTGCGGTATTCAGCCTCTCTGGTGTCAAGTCTGATTTTGGAAAAAAAAAAAAATCCAAAATCAGACAGAGTGTTGACACCAGAGAGGCTAAGACCGCATTGACTCAGTGCGGTATTCAGCCTCTCTGGTGTCAAGTCTGATTTTGGAAAAAAAAAAAAAAAATCCAAAATCAGACAGAGTGTTGACACCAGAGAGGCTAAGACCTGCATTGACTCAGTGCGGTATTCAGCCTCTCTGGTGTCAAGTCTGATTTTGGAAAAAAAAAAAAAAAATCCAAAATCAGACAGAGTGTTGACACCAGAGAGGCTAAGACCGCATTGACTCAGTGCGGTATTCAGCCTCTCTGGTGTCAAGTCTGATTTTGGAAAAAAAAAAAAAAAATCCAAAATCAGACAGAGTGTTGACACCAGAGAGGCTAAGACCGCATTGACTCAGTGCGGTATTCAGCCTCTCTGGTGTCAAGTCTGATTTTGGAAAAAAAAAAAAAAAATCCAAAATCAGACAGAGTGTTGAGACCAGAGAGGCTAAGACCGCATTGACTCAGTGCGGTATTCAGCCTCTCTGTTGTCAAGTCTGATTTTGAAAAAAAAAAAAAAAAAATCCAAAATCAGACAGAGTGTTGACACCAGAGAGGCTAAGACCGCATTGACTCAGTGCGGTATTCAGCCTCTCTGGTGTCAAGTCTGATTTTGGAAAAAAAAAAAAAAAATCCAAAATCAGACAGAGTGTTGAGACCAGAGAGGCTAAGACCGCATTGACTCAGTGCGGTATTCAGCCTCTCTGGTGTCAAGTCTGATTTTGGAAAAAAAAAAAAAAAAAATCCAAAATCAGACAGAGTGTTGAGACCAGAGAGGCTAAGACCGCATTGACTCAGTGCGGTATTCAGCTTCTCTGGTGTCAAGTCTGATTTTGAAGAAAAAAAAAAAAATCCAAAATCAGACAGAGTGTTGAGACCAGAGAGGCTAAGACCGCATTGACTCAGTGCGGTATTCAGCCTCTCTGGTGTCAAGTCTGATTTTGGAAAAAAAAAAAAAAATCCAAAATCAGACAGAGTGTTGAGACCAGAGAGGCTAAGACCGCATTGACTCAGTGCGGTATTCAGCCTCTCTGGTGTCAAGTCTGATTTTGGAAAAAAAAAAAAAAAATCCAAAATCAGACAGAGTGTTGAGACCAGAGAGGCTAAGACCGCATTGACTCAGTGCGGTATTCAGCCTCTCTGGTGTCAAGTCTGATTTTTGAAAAAAAAAAAAAATCCAAAATCAGACAGAGTGTTGACACCAGAGAGGCTAAGACCGCATTGACTCAGTGCGGTATTCAGCCTCTCTGGTGTCAAGTCTGATTTTGGAAAAAAAAAAAAAAAAATCCAAAATCAGACAGAGTGTTGAGACCAGAGAGGCTAAGACCGCATTGACTCAGTGCGGTATTCAGCCTCTCTGGTGTCAAGTCTGATTTTGGAAAAAAAAAAAAAAAAAATCCAAAATCAGACAGAGTGTTGAGACCAGAGAGGCTAAGACCGCATTGACTCAGTGCGGTATTCAGCTTCTCTGGTGTCAAGTCTGATTTTGGAAAAAAAAAAAAAAAAATCCAAAATCAGACAGAGTGTTGAGACCAGAGAGGCTAAGACCGCATTGACTCAGTGCGGTATTCAGCCTCTCTGGTGTCAAGTCTGATTTGGAAAAAAAAAAAAAAAATCCAAAATCAGACAGAGTGTTGACACCAGAGAGGCTAAGACCGCATTGACTCAGTGCGGTATTCAGCCTCTCTGGTGTCAAGTCTGATTTTGGAAAAAAAAAAAAAAAAATCCAAAATCAGACAGAGTGTTGAGACCAGAGAGGCTAAGACCGCATTGACTCAGTGCGGTATTCAGCCTCTCTGGTGTCAAGTCTGATTTTGGAAAAAAAAAAAAAAATCCAAAATCAGACAGAGTGTTGACACCAGAGAGGCTAAGACCGCATTGACTCAGTGCGGTATTCAGCCTCTCTGGTGTCAAGTCTGATTTTGGAAAAAAAAAAAAAATCCAAAATCAGACAGAGTGTTGAGACCAGAGAGGCTAAGACCGCATTGACTCAGTGCGGTATTCAGCCTCTCTGGTGTCAAGTCTGATTTTGGAAAAAAAAAAAAAAAATCCAAAATCAGACAGAGTGTTGACACCAGAGAGGCTAAGACCGCATTGACTCAGTGCGGTATTCAGCCTCTCTGGTGTCAAGTCTGATTTTGGAAAAAAAAAAAAAAAAATCCAAAATCAGACAGAGTGTTGAGACCAGAGAGGCTAAGACCGCATTGACTCAGTGCGGTATTCAGCCTCTCTGGTGTCAAGTCTGATTTTGGAAAAAAAAAAAAAAAATCCAAAATCAGACAGAGTGTTGACACCAGAGAGGCTAAGACCGCATTGACTCAGTGCGGTATTCAGCCTCTCTGGTGTCAAGTCTGATTTTGGAAAAAAAAAAAAAAAAATCCAAAATCAGACAGAGTGTTGAGACCAGAGAGGCTAAGACCGCATTGACTCAGTGCGGTATTCAGCCTCTCTGGTGTCAAGTCTGATTTTGGAAAAAAAAAAAAAAAAATCCAAAATCAGACAGAGTGTTGAGACCAGAGAGGCTAAGACCGCATTGACTCAGTGCGGTATTCAGCCTCTCTGGTGTCAAGTCTGATTTTGGAAAAAAAAAAAAAAAATCCAAAATCAGACAGAGTGTTGAGACCAGAGAGGCTAAGACCGCATTGACTCAGTGCGGTATTCAGCCTCTCTGGTGTCAAGTCTGATTTGGAAAAAAAAAAAAAAATCCAAAATCAGACAGAGTGTTGACACCAGAGAGGCTAAGACCGCATTGACTCAGTGCGGTATTCAGCCTCTCTGGTGTCAAGTCTGATTTTGGAAAAAAAAAAAAAAAATCCAAAATCAGACAGAGTGTTGAGACCAGAGAGGCTAAGACCGCATTGACTCAGTGCGGTATTCAGCCTCTCTGGTGTCAAGTCTGATTTTGGAAAAAAAAAAAAAAAAATCCAAAATCAGACAGAGTGTTGACACCAGAGAGGCTAAGACCGCATTGACTCAGTGCGGTATTCAGCCTCTCTGGTGTCAAGTCTGATTTTGGAAAAAAAAAAAAAAAAAATCCAAAATCAGACAGAGTGTTGAGACCAGAGAGGCTAAGACCGCATTGACTCAGTGCGGTATTCAGCCTCTCTGGTGTCAAGTCTGATTTTGGAAAAAAAAAAAAAAAAATCCAAAATCAGACAGAGTGTTGAGACCAGAGAGGCTAAGACCGCATTGACTCAGTGCGGTATTCAGCCTCTCTGGTGTCAAGTCTGATTTTGGAAAAAAAAAAAAAAATCCAAAATCAGACAGAGTGTTGAGACCAGAGAGGCTAAGACCGCATTGACTCAGTGCGGTATTCAGCCTCTCTGGTGTCAAGTCTGATTTTGGAAAAAAAAAAAAAAAATCCAAAATCAGACAGAGTGTTGACACCAGAGAGGCTAAGACCGCATTGACTCAGTGCGGTATTCAGCCTCTCTGGTGTCAAGTCTGATTTTGGAAAAAAAAAAAAAAAAATCCAAAATCAGACAGAGTGTTGAGACCAGAGAGGCTAAGACCGCATTGACTCAGTGCGGTATTCAGCCTCTCTGGTGTCAAGTCTGATTTTGGAAAAAAAAAAAAAAAATCCAAAATCAGACAGAGTGTTGACACCAGAGAGGCTAAGACCGCATTGACTCAGTGCGGTATTCAGCCTCTCTGGTGTCAAGTCTGATTTTGGAAAAAAAAAAAAAAAATCCAAATCAGACAGAGTGTTGACACCAGAGAGGCTAAGACCGCATTGACTCAGTGCGGTATTCAGCCTCTCTGGTGTCAAGTCTGATTTGGAAAAAAAAAAAAAAAAATCCAAAATCAGACAGAGTGTTGAGACCAGAGAGGCTAAGACCGCATTGACTCAGTGCGGTATTCAGCCTCTCTGGTGTCAAGTCTGATTTTGGAAAAAAAAAAAAAAAAATCCAAAATCAGACAGAGTGTTGAGACCAGAGAGGCTAAGACCGCATTGACTCAGTGCGGTATTCAGCCTCTCTGGTGTCAAGTCTGATTTTGGAAAAAAAAAAAAAAAATCCAAAATCAGACAGAGTGTTGACACCAGAGAGGCTAAGACCGCATTGACTCAGTGCGGTATTCAGCCTCTCTGGTGTCAAGTCTGATTTTGGAAAAAAAAAAAAAAAAGTCCAAAATCAGACAGAGTGTTGAGCACCAGAGAGGCTAAGACCGCATTGACTCAGTGCGGTATTCAGCCTCTCTGGTGTCAGTCTGATTTTGGAAAAAAAAAAAAAAAATCCAAAATCAGACAGAGTGTTGAGACCAGAGAGGCTAAGACCGCATTGACTCAGTGCGGTATTCAGCCTCTCTGGTGTCAAGTCTGATTTGGAAAAAAAAAAAAAAAAATCCAAAATCAGACAGAGTGTTGACACCAGAGAGGCTAAGACCGCATTGACTCAGTGCGGTATTCAGCCTCTCTGGTGTCAAGTCTGATTTTGGAAAAAAAAAAAAAAAAAATCCAAAATCAGACAGAGTGTTGAGACCAGAGAGGCTAAGACCGCATTGACTCAGTGCGGTATTCAGCCTCTCTGGTGTCAAGTCTGATTTTGGAAAAAAAAAAAAAAAAATCCAAAATCAGACAGAGTGTTTGACACCAGAGAGGCTAAGACCGCATTGACTCAGTGCGGTATTCAGCCTCTCTGGTGTCAAGTCTGATTTTGGAAAAAAAAAAAAAAAAAATCCAAATCAGACAGAGTGTTGAGACCAGAGAGGCTAAGCACCGCCTTTGACTCAGTGCGGTATTCAGACTCTCTGGTTGTCAGATCTGATTGTTGGATAAAAAAAAAAAAATCCAAAATCAGAAAGAGT